>NC_053394.1:202122337-202422337 GCF_905171765.1 Bufo bufo | reverse complement strand
TATATATATATATCTTTCTGAAATGCTATCTATTTGAGATGTGCCTTAATGTATTCAGCCCCATATCTATTGATATACTGTTTATTTACCTCTCTCTCCTAATAATGAAACATATATGTATTCAGATGTATTCAGCTTTCCATTGTTGTCCTATACTTACAATATCCCGTATGTGGACTTCGTATACTGGGCTTCTTAATATGAATAATAGTGTCTAGCATTGTGGATGCGGTTCTGATATTTTTACAGCTCCGACCTCTTCCTGCTTTGATTGGCTGATACAGCGCTATGCTATGATGCGCTGTGCTCCGGGTCACGTGGGGACGCCAGTACATTTCCTTGAGAGGCGGGCTGGAACGCATGGCTTGCGTTCCACCCCTCCTCCTGACGAATGCGGCGCTGCCATGATTGACTCGGCGTGCATCATCGGGCAGGAGCGCTCGATAGTAAGTACCAGCTGCTGTATTTAATTATGTTATGCCCTGAAGCCACATGGGGGCTATAAATAGGAGTCTATGGCCACACTTACATTACCTCCTGACGAAGCTGAGGCAAAACGCGCGTTGGGGTCTTTTGCCTGTCCTGTGCCTGCTGTCTCTGCCCTCCATCATGTCTCATGGTATGTTGTGATTTTCCATCAGATATCCACAGATGAGTTTTTTGCTCACAGCCCTCATGAAGGTCTGGTGTATGGGGTCTAATTTATTCATTTATTTTGAGAATCCCATATGGACATTATCTTTTGTCTATGTTCCCATTTGTGAAACATTAGGATCCAGCACTTGAGACTCATCCTGCGGCTATGCACTAAGGTGACGATCAGTTAGTATTATTTTCTAGTGGTCCGTATATTACATACCCCCCTTCTTTTCTGTGAATCACCATACTGCATACTTTATACACACCTGACATGTGCTCCATCTTTTGGCTGGTCACAGAGAAACCGGCCGGGGGACTGCGGCATCTGGGGTTTTCTGCTGACTCTTCAAACCTTTTTTTGTTATCTTAAATACCCCAATAATTATGTATTGTCTATTATTATGAAATAAAATATATATTTTTAAATATATTGGGCATCCATTTGTTGTTTGTTAGACAACACTTTAGGTTAATATAGTTGTTTTTCTTGTTTGCCCTCAATCATGGCATTATAAGTGAGGCCTCTTTCTTGTTTGGTTCCTCCAGAAGTGGTAGCTGCAAATACAGTGAAGGAGTTTAAGTATGCATGGGATAGGCATAAGGCCATCCTTCATATAAGATAGGGCCAGGGGCTAATCATAGTATTCAGTATATTGGGCAGACTAGATGGGCCAAAGGGTTCTTATCTGCCGACACATTCTATGTTTCTATGTTTTTAAATGTATTGGGCCAGATTTATCATTAGCTCAGGTCAGAATAATGGAGTGAAAAAGTCCCAAACGCTAAAACTGCGCACAAATTTGCGACTTTTTTCTGCTCTGCACTATGCTCGCCAGTTTTCTGAAAGTGGGCGTGTTTTCTTATGTAAATGAATCTCTAGACAGATTTACTATTAGGACTATTTAAAAAGTCGCAAAAAAGTCGCAATTTCACTCCAGTGAGGACCATGCTTATCTTATGAGACTTTTTAATAGAACATGCGACTTTTTCATAAAAACGTGCGACTTTTTCGTAAAGATGTGCGAGTTTTGTAAAGCTGCTTACTGACGGATAAACTGCTACCGTCAAACCACATTTATTACAGTCTTAAAGGGCCGATCATAAATCTGACTTGGCTAAAACTGACTTTAGCCATATGTTAAAGTGGAGTGAGCTGTCAGAGTAATGATAAATCTGGCCCATTGTCTTGCACAAAATGGTTGTTTTTAAAAAAAACAGAATATAACAGCGGTATTGAACGCTTGTATTTGACTGTCACAAATGCAGCAAAGGCCCCAAATGTAGTGTCTTGCACAAAATGGGTGTTTTTTTAAACCCAGAATATAACTGCAGTATTTAAAGCTTGTATTTGACTGTCACAAATGCAGCAAAGGCCCCAAATGTAGGGTCCTGAACAAAATGGGTGTTTTTTTTAAAACCAGAATATAACAGCGGCATTTAACACTTGTATTTGACTGTTACAAATGAAGCAAAGGCCCCAAATGTAGGGTCTTACACAAAATGGGTGTTTTTTGAAACCCAGAATATAACTGCAGTATTTAAAGCTTGTATTTGACTGTCATAAATGCAGCAAAGGCCCCAAATGCAGTGTCTTGCACAAAATGGGTGTTTTTTTAAAACCAGAATATAACAGTGGTATTTAACGCTTGTATTGGACTATCACAAATGCAGTGCAAGGCGCAAATGTACTTTTTAGCAAAAAAAATTATAATTTGTCCCCATAGAATCTAACAGATGGATTTACTTGGATTGTACTTTACAGAAAAAAATGTGAATATGTCACCCCCTGGGTCCCTGAACTCACAGAACGATTCCCTATATTATTTTGCCTTCCCCTGGCACATATGCAGTGCAGGTGCACTTAAAGGGCTTCTGTCACCCCCCAAAAGTCTTTTTTAATTTTTGGGCTAATTAAAATCCTTATAGTGCGATTTATCAATATATAGTGCTCTTACCGTTTTCCGTTGTCTAGTTTCTTTAAAAATCGCACTTTTATAATATGTTAATTACCTGGCTACCAGCAAGTAGGGCGGTTACTTGCTGGTAGCCGCCGCAACCTCCTTTCAAAATAACGCCCCCTCCTCCTGTTGATTGACAGGGCCAGCGAGTGTTCTCCTCCTCTGGCTGGCCCTGTCTGCATTCTAAATCTCATGCCTGTGCCGTACCGGTCTTCAGTCGGCGCAGGCGCACTGATAGGAGGACGCTCGCTCGGTCGCCGCTTCCTCAGTGCGCCTGCGTCGGGTGTAGATGTGACGTCATCGGCGCAGGCGCACTGAGGAAGGAGCGGCCGAGCAAGCGTCCTCCTATCAGTGCGCCTGTGCCGACTGAAGACCGGTACGGTGCAGGCGCGAGATTTAGAATGCAGAGGAGGAGGAGGAGGGGGTGTTTTTTTGAAAGGAGGATGCGGTCGGCTACCAGCAAGTAACCGCCCTACTTGCTGGTAGAGAGGTAATTTACATCTTATAAAAGTGCGTTTTTTAAAGAAACTAGACAACGGAAAAGGGTAAGAGCACTATATATTGATAAATCACACTATAAGGATTTTAATTAGCCCAAAAATGAAAAATTACTTTTGGGGGGTGACAGAAGCCCTTTAAAAAGTGGGTATATGTTGCTCGCTGAACTAAAAGAACAGGGTAAAATTATTGTCCCTGGCACATATCTGTGCTGGTGCACTGAACTTTCACAAAATGGCCGCCGACGCCCACCTAACTAACAGGCGGATAAAAGTAATTTTTCTGTGTCACTGGGCTCAGGGCAGGGTAAAAAAATGTTGCACTGCACCCACAAAACAAAATCGTTGTAGATCGCAGAGTTAATAGTGATGAGCGAGCACCAAAGTGTTCGTGTGTTCGGGTGTTCGGTCCGAGCACCCGAGTATAATGGAAGTCAATGGGAGGCAACCCGGCACCCCTTGCTTGGATGAGGGGAGGGTGCCTGGTTCATAGGAAAAGGTCTGAAAGGGATGAAAACACCTCTGAAATCGATCAGGAACAATAGGGGGACAATGTCTGGATGCATCTTGGACACCAATGTCGCTCGTGGGGAACCATGTTGTCCGAGTTGTAAGCAATTTTTACAGACTGACAAAAAAAACGTCCCAAAACCCCTCCCCACAAAAAAAAATCCTTTTTAGAGGAAAAATTGTTAGGAAACATTCTTTCCTGTAGATTCAATTGAACAGTGTAAGTGCTGCCAAAAATTACAAGAAAAAAATGGGATACAGCCTCTATATCACATAAAGGAGGGCCTTATTCACATGGTGCTACAATAGTTCAGGTAGTGGGACTCCTACACCCATACAGCCTGTGCAGTAAGTATAAGGCCTGCCAAAAATTGCAAGGAAAAGGCACTCCAATGCACCAATGCACCTTTTATTACACATAAAGGAGGGCATAATACACACCCTTCAAAAAACATTAGGAGCAAGGGCCTGCTGGTTACCCTCCAAAATTTTACGGGTGAGGGCCTGCTGCTCAGCTGACCCTCTTAAACATTATGGTTGAGGGCCCGCTGGTGAGTTGACCCTGGAAAACATTGGAGGTGAGGGCCTGAAGGTGAGTGAACCCAATAAAACATTGTAGTGAGGGCCTACAGCTGAGCAGACCGTATGAAACATTGGATGTGATGTTCCTGAAGGTAAGTGTCACCGCCAGATATCTGAGAAGTTCTGACAGACGTTCTTCAGTACCTCCTGCATGATGTTCTTTTGTTTTGGTTTCGTTTTGACATCTCTTCTCCCTCTACCAGCTGTCATCTATTAGCAGTGATTGCCTCCTTTTATATCCCCTCCCATACTGCCTCACTTTGCGGTTTATACTACTTCCTGGATTGTGCTCACTGCTAGAAGTTGCTACTGATGGTTCCTCAGATAAGTCTATCCCTTTATTTGTGTTTTCCTGTTGGCTTGATTCTAGGTGACCCTGACTCCCTCCGTATTAAGTGCAGGGAGCCGGTGGTCGTGTCCCCTCACTATTATAGGGTTTTCAGGTGTCACTCAGTCGAGGTATGTGGACATGCAACTTTCTATCATTGAGATCTTTTCATGGGCTGAGCAGTCAGGGAGAGCTCTAGGGCTTTAATAGGGCTCACCCTTTTGTTCCTTAGTTTGGGATCAAGTCAGTCGGATCTTTATTTGTTACTTCTTGTTATCTGCAACACCATCCGTGACATTATAAACCGCCAAAACCGTCTTAAGCATGGATCCGGTTTCAGCCTTGACGGACCGCATGCGGGGTCTTTCACTGGAGGTTGCAGAGATCCGTAAAACTGTATCTCAGTTTCAGGTGACCGGTTCTGCTTGCGTTCATGGAGTTTGTTCTGAGCCTAAGATCTCACTTCCGGAGAACTTCTCTGGGGGTAGTGAGAATTTTGTTTGTTTTAGAGAGGCTTGCAAACTCCATTTTCACCTACTTCCCCATTCCTCTGGTGATGAGGAGCAGCGGGTGGGGATCATCATCTCACTGCTCAGGGATACCGCTCAGTCTTGGGCCTTTTCGCTGCCGGTGGGGGCACGGCCCCTCCGATCAGTGGATGAATTATTTGTAGCCCTGGGTCAGATATATGATGATCCGGATCATATTGCTCTGGCTGAATCTAAACTGCGTCTTTTATGCCAGGGTAAACAGTCCGCAGAGATAGACTGTTCAGAATTTCGGAGATGGGCAGCTCATACTGGTTGGAATGATGCTGCACTCCGAAATCAATTTTGCCATGGTCTTTCAGAGGGATTGAAAGATTCATTTGCCTTTCATGAGAGACCTACGTCCTTGGAGTCTGCCATGTCTCGGGCCGTTCGTATTGACAGGCGTCTTAGAGAGAGAGGAGAGATCACTCCTTCCTGTCATACTCAGTCCAAGGACAGTGGGGCGGTCTCATTCAGTGCACAGGGGTCTCAGTCTCTCTCAATCCCCTCTGAGCAGGAGCCCATGCAGCTGGGTTTGCTTGCCTCTAACAACAGAGGATTCAGGAGGGTTTGTTTCTGTTGTGGAGGTATAAATCATTTGGCAAATGTTTGTCCCTCTAGGAGATTCAGGGAGTTTTTTGAGAGTAATAAAGAAACAAAAAGAAAAAAGTCCTCTAAAAACGTTCCATCTGTTACTATTGGCAAGGTTGATGCGGAAATTGAAGGTTTTCCGTTTGCTTGTAGTTCCCGTTTTGTCCTACCTGCCAAGCTGGCGCTAGAGAGCAAGAACATTGTTTGTGCGATTTTTGTAGATAGTGGAGCAGCTGTCAATCTCATTGATAATCAATTTGCTATAACACATGGTTTTCAGGTATGCACTTTGGGAAAGGACATACCTGTTTTTGCTATCGATTCCGCTCCACTTTCTCAAAAATCGTTAAAGGGCATAGTTCACAATATCCGTTTGACTGTGGATGATGCTCATGTTGAGGATGTGTCATGTTTCGTCCTAGGCAGATTACCTACTCCTCTAGTGTTGGGGCTACCCTGGCTCACTAAACATAATCCCACCATTGATTGGCAAGCGAGGCAAATAAATGGTTGGAGTCATTTTTGCAGAGAGAATTGCCTTTCGACATCTCTTTCAGAGGTTTCTACTAAGACTGTACCATCTTTTCTCTCTGAATTTTCGGATGAGTTTTCTGAGAGTGGTGTTCAGGAGCTGCCCCCTCACCAGGAGTACGATTGCCCCATTAATCTCATCCCAGGCGCCAAGCTGCCTAAATCTCGTTTATACAATCTCTCCCAACCTGAAAGGGTCGCTATGCGTACTTATATCTCTGAGAGCCTGAGAAAGGGACACATACGACCCTCGAAGTCACCTGTTGCCTTTTTTTTTTTTTTTTTTTTTTTTAAGAAAAAAGATGGTTCTTTAAGACCAAGTCTGGATTTCAGGGAGCTGAACAGTATCACAATTTGTGACCCTTATCCGCTTCCTCTGATCCCGGACCTGTTTAACCAGATTGTTGGGGCTAAAGTTTTTTCCAAGTTTGATTTAAGAGGGGCATACAACCTGGTCAGGGTCAGAGAAGGGGACGAATGGAAGATAGCCTTCAATACCCCTGAGGGCCATTTTGAGTATTTGGTTATGCCTTTTGGTTTGATGAATGCTCCAGCCGTCTTCCAACATTTTGTGAACAGCATTTTTCATCATTTTATGGGGAAATTTGTACTAGTGTATCTAGATGACATTTAGATTTTTTTCTCCTGATTTCAAAACTCATAAGGACCACCTACGTGGTCATTCTGCGGGAGAATAAATTGTACGCTGAACTGGAAAAATGTGTGTTTGCGGTTCCAGAAATTCAATTTCTGGGTTTTCTTCTCTCCGCTTCTGGTTTTCGCATGGACCCCGAGAAGGTCCGCGCTGTGCTTGATTGGGAGCTTCCTGAGAATCAGAAGGTGCTGATGCGCTTTTTAGGTTTTGGCAATTATTACAGGAAGTTCATTTAGAATTATTCCTCTGTTGTTAAGCCACTCACTGATATGACTAGAAAGGGGGTAGATTTTTCCTCCTGGTCGGTAGAGGCGCGTGAGGCCTTTTCTAGTATCAAAGACAGTTTTGCTTCCGCTCCCATCTTGGTACAACCTGATGTCTCTCTGCCCTTCATTGTTGAGGTGGACGCTTCTGAGGTGGGTGTGGGTGCGGTCTTGTCTCAGGGTCCCTCTCCTGCCAAATGGAGACCGTGTGCTTTTTTCTCAAAGAAACTCTCCTCCGCAGAGAGAAATTACGATGTGGGAGATAGGGAATTGTTGGCCATCAAGTTAGCTTTTAAGGAATGGCGCCATTGGCTAGAGGGAGCCAGACACCCTATTACCGTGTTTACCGACCATAAGAATCTGGCCTACTTGGAGTCAGCCAAGCGTCTGAACCCGAGACAGGCCAGATGGTCTTTGTTCTTTTCAAGGTTTAATTTTGTTGTCACGTTCCGACCCGGGGGTTAAGAATGTGAAGGCGGATGCCCTGTCACGTTGTTTTCCGGGAGGGGGGAACTTTGAAGACCCGGGTCCCATTTTGGCTGAAGGGGTGGTTGTCTCTGATATTTATCCTGAATTAGAGGCAGAGGTTCAGGCAGCCCAGCCAGAGGCTCTTGATCTTTGTCCTCCTGGGAGGTTGTTTGTGCCTCTCGCTTTACGACACAAGGTTTTTAAGGAGCACCACGATACTGTCCTTGCTGGGCACCCGGGGGGTAGTACCACAGTGGATCTCATTGCTCGGAGATTCTGGTGGCCGGCTCTTCGTAAGTCGGTTGAGGGTTTTGTGGCAGCCTGCGAGACCTGTGCTCGTTCCAAAGTCCCTCATTCACGGCCATCAGGTCCTCTCCTCCCGTTACCCATTCCTTGCCGTCCTTGGACACATCTGTCCATGGACTTCATTACGGACCTGTCTCGTTCCTCGGGGAAGACTGTGATTCCGGTGGTGGTGGACCGTTTTAGCAAAATGGCGCATTTCATTCCTTTTCCTGGGTTGCCCAATGCTAAAACGCTGGCGCAGGCATTTATTGATCACATTGTCAAATTACAAGGTATTCCTTCAGACATAGTCTCGGATAGGGGCACGCAGTTTGTTTCCAGATTCTGAAAGGCTTTCTGTTCTCGCTTGGGGGTTCGGTTGTCATTCTCTTCTGCTTTCCACCCGCAGTCGAATGGCCAGACAGAGCGGGTCAATCAGAATCTGGAGACACATCTGCGCTGATTTGTGGCGGAGAATCAGGAGGATTGGTGTTCTTTTTTGTCCCTTGCTGAGTTTGCTTTAAATAACCATCGTCAGGAGTCCTCTGATAAGTCACCATTTTTTGGTGCATATGGGTTTCATCCGCAGTTTGGGACATTCTCTGGAGAGGGGGCTTCTGGTTTCCCTGATGAGGAGAGATTCTCCTCGTCTTTGTCATCTATTTGGCAAAAGAGTCAGGATAATCTAAAGAGCATGAGTGAGAGATATAAGCTGTCATGGTCTTACCTTCTTGCTGTTCTCCTTCGTTTGACATGTGCTGGCGGCCATCTTGGTTTCTGGGTTTCTTGTAGCCTTCCACCCTGCGGCTCCTCCTTCCCACTGGGAGGAGCTGGATGCCTAGCTCATATATATAGGAGGTCTGTGGCTTCAGTTTCTTGCTTGGTCCTCCTGTGTTCACATGCTTCTAAGACTGCTGCTGCTTCTGGTTCCTGATCCTGGTTTCGTCTGACTACCCTGCTGGTTCCTGATCCTGGCTTCGTCTGACTACCCTGCTGGTTCCTGATCCTGGCTTCGTCTGACTACCCTTCTGGTTCCTGATCTCTGGCCTCTCAAAGACTCTGCTTCGGTTTCACCATTCGTTTGGACTTTTGCTTTACAGCTTTATTTTCAATAAAGCCTTCTTATTTTCACTTATCTCTTGTTGTACGTCTGGTTCATGGTTCCGTGACATAAGCGTGTGGCGGATAAGAGACGTGTGCCTGGTCTGGACCTGAATGTTGGTGATCTAGTGTGGTTGCCTACTAAGAATATCAAATTGAAGGTTCCCTCCTGGAAGTTGGGTCCTAAGTTTATTGGGCCTTACAAAATCTTGTCCGTCATCAATCCCGGTGCCTACCGTCTTGATCTTCCTCAGACTTGGAAGATCCATAATGTTTTTCAAAAGTCCCTATTAAAACCTTATGTCCAACCCACCGTACCCTCCTCTTTGCCTCCACCTCCGATTGTGGTTGATGGTAATCTTGAATTTCAGGTCTCTAGGATTGTGGACTCCTGAGAAGGTGGGCTCTGAGTGTCCGGAGTCCACTCGTAGAGGGAGGGGTACTGTCACCGCCAGATCTCAGAGAAGTTCTGACAGACATTCTTCAGTACCTCCTGCATGATGTTCTTTTGTTTTGGTTTCATTTTGACATCTCTTCTCCCTCTCCCAGCTGTCATCTATTAGCAGTGATTGCCTCCCTTTATATCCCCTCCCATACTGCCTCACTTTGCGGTTTATACTACTTCCTGGATTGTGCTCACTGCTAGAAGTTGCTACTGATGGTTCCTCAGATAAGTCTATCCCTTTATTTGTGTTTTCCTGTTGGCTTGATTCTAGGTGACCCTGACTCCCTCCGTATTAAGCTCAGGGAGCCGGTGGTCGTGTTCCCTCACTATTATAGGGTTTTAAGCTGTCACTCATTTGAGGTACGTGGACATGCAACTTTCTATCATTGAGATCTTTGCATGGGCTGAGCAGTCAGGGAGAGCTCTAGGGCTTTAATAGGGCTCACCCTTTTGTTCCTTAGTTTGGGATCAAGTCAGTCGGATCTTTATTTGTTACTTCTTGTTTTCTGCAACATCCGTGACAGTAAGCGAACCCCATAAAACATTGTAGTGAGGGGCTACAGGTGAGCAGACCGTATGAAACATTGGAGTTGAGGGCCTACAGCTGAGCAGACCATATGAACAATTGGAGGTGAGGGTCTACAGGTGAGCGAACCCCATAAAACATTGTAGTGAGGGCATACAGCTGAGCAGACCGTATGAAACATTGTAGTGAGGGCCTTATGGTGAGCAAACCCCATAAAAAATTGTAGTGAGGGCCTACAGCTGAACAGACCGTATAAAACATTGGACGTGAGGTTACTGAAGGTAAGCGAACCCCATAAACATTGTAGTGAGGGCCTACAGGTGAGCAAACCGTATGAAACATTGGAGGTGAGGGCCTACAGCTGAGCAGACCATATGAAATATTGGAGGTGAGGGTCTACAAGTGAGCGAACCCCATAAAACATTGGAGTGAGGGCCTACAGCTGAGCAGACCGTATGAAACATTGTAGTGAGGGCCTGAAGGTAAGCAAACCCCATAAAACATTGTAGTGAGGGCCTACAGCTGAGCGGACCATATGAAACATTGAACATGAGGTTCCTGAAGGTGAGCGAACCTCATAAAACATTGTAGTGAGGGCCTACAGGTGAGCAGACTGTGTGAAACATTGGAGGTGAGGGCCTGAAGGTGAGCAATCCCCATAAAACATTGTAGTGAGGGCCTACGGGTAAGCAAACCCCATAATACATTGTAGTGAGGGCTTACAGGTGAGCAAACCCCATAATACATTGTAGTGAAGGCCTACAGGTGAGCAGACCATATGAAACATTGGAGGTGAGGGCCTACAGGTGAGCAGACTGTATGAAACATTGGAGGTGAGGGCTTACAGCTGAGCAGACCGTATGAAACATTGGAGGTGAGGGCCTACAAGTGCCGAACCCCATAAAACTTTGTAGTGAGGGCCTACAGCTGAGCAGACCGTATGAAACATTGTAAGTGATGGCCTTATGGTGAGCGAACCCCATAAAACATTGTAGAGAGGGCCTACAGCTGAGCAGACCGTATGAAACATTGGAGGTGAGGGCCTGAAGGTGAGCAAACCCCATAAAACATTGTAGTGAGGGCCTACAGGTGAGCAGACCGTATGAAACATTGGAGTTGAGGGCCTATAGGTGAGCAGACCATATGAAACATTGGAGTAAGGGCCTACAGGTGAGCAGACCATATGAAACATTAAAGTTCCATGGGTACTAGCAGAGAAAACAGTCTCCATCTCCTCCTCCGCTTCTTCACGGTCCAATTTGTGCTGAGAAGACGAACTGTGGGTGGTCTGAGTATCACCCTGTGAAATGTCCTCCCCCAGTTCCTCGTCTGCCACATTCAGAGCGTCGTCCTTAATTGTGAGCAACGATCGTTTGAATAGACACAGCAGTGGGATGGTTACGCTGATAATAGCGTTACCACCCTTTGTTTACCGTTGATAGCTTTAGGATGCTTTATGCAAGTTGTAATTGTATTTTATTGTGATTATAAATAAAAGATGGCCGAGGTCAAGTGGACTGAGGGGAAGAGGCGGCGACTCCTCATCGTCTTCATCTTTTGCTACTTCTACTCCTGGTGCACGGGGGGATTTTTTAGCGAAGGGTACCCCCTACCAACTTCGAGACCGAATAAGGACAGGGAAGGATTAATTGAACAAAATGAGTTACAGATAATTAACCTCTCCTCCCAGACTCTTAGTATTACTGAAAGTCCTGTTTTGAAGAAGGGACTGTCCTTTGTTTCCACCACAAGGTTCAGTCCCTTTACCTGGATCAAGGATCTCCATTTATTTGCCAGAAAATTGAAATGGCACAAATTCATGAAAAATAGTAACAGACGTGTGAACAATTGGGAATCCAGGACCGGGATTTTATAGATCTATCTTTCACCGACTTGCGTCCAAACAGTAATAGGTTGCCACCACCAATGAATTATGACCACATTGATATCTTTTTTACAGATGGCGACTACTGATATTGAGGGTATCAATTCCTCCGCACGGCCATTTAGTAATCTATCTGGGCCAGAGATGGAGGCTTTGTTATGTCTTGAAAAAGACACCTCAATAATAATAAAACCGGCTGATAAGGGTGGGAACCTGGTCGTAATGGACAGTTGTCAGTATAAATGTATGTGTGAATGTTTACCGTACTTAGCGACCGTGATTGCTATCGCATTCTGCCAGCTGACCCCACAGATACATTTCTGGGAATTTTAGTAGGTATACTAGACAAAGCACTCTATAAAAAAAATCATAAGTGAAGCTGAGTACTCTTTCCTTAAACCAAACTCACCACAGCTACATTTTACGGGCTACCGAAGATCCACAAAGGTCTGACCCCCTTAAAGGGTCAACCAATTGTTTCAGGGGTAGACTCTATTACCCAGAATTGTGGAATCTATATTGACAAAATTTTAAAACCCTTTGTGTCAGCTCTTCCATCATACACAAGGGACACAATGGACTTTCTCAGAAAGATTGAGACCATCAACATAGATCCATTGTGTTCCCTTGCTAGCATTGACGTTGAATCGTTATGTAGTTCCATCCCTCATTCAAATGGTCTTATGGCAGTAACAGAGTTTTTGAAAACTAGAGCGGTTAGCTTTAACGCACACAATGACTTTGTCCTCACGTTGCTTGAATTTGTGCTTATGCACAATTATTTTCTGTTTGATGCCAGGTTCTTCCACCAGCTCAGGGGGACCGCGATGGGGAGCCCCTGTGCCCCCACTTACGCTAATCTCCTCCTGGGCTGGTGGGAGGATAAGTTGGTTTTCCCTAACGTGCAACCATGGTGGTGTGAAAAAAATAATCTTCTGGACTCGTTATATTGACGACGTGTTTCTCATTTGGAGTGGTGACTTGGATCAATTTAAGGGATAAAAGATTACAGAGGCTCTACTGTCAGCAATTCACGGACTGGTGCTCTCTCCAGATGGCAGTACCTATTGCCAAAATATTGGATATACTATAGAGGTTCAAAAGGTGGAGGGCACTCAATGGCTGGGTATACAGGTAAACAATGGATATCAGATGCAAATGTGGTGTGTATAATAGAGTATTTATTAATAGAATAAAATATATATATGTTTATATATATAGCACCACTGGGACTTGCAATATCAGTGATGAATTGGCCACAAATGGGATGAAAACATATATACACTGCATGCAGAATTATTAGGCAAATGAGTATTTTGACCACATCATCCTCTTTATGCATGTTGTCTTACTCCAAGCTGTATAGGCTCGAAAGCCTACTACCAATTAAGCATATTAGGTGATGTGCATCTCTGTAATGAGAAGGGGTGTGGTCTAATGACATCAACACCCTATATTAGGTGTGCATAATTATTAGGCAACTTCCTTTCCTTTGGCAAAATGTGTCAAAAGAAGGACTTGACAGGCTCAGAAAAGTCAAAAATAGTGAGATATCTTGCAGAGGGATGCAGCACTCTTAAAATTGCAAAGCTTCTGAAGCGTGATCATCGAACAATCAAGCGTTTCATTCAAAATAGTCAACAGGGTCGCAAGAAGCGTGTGGAAAAACCAAGGCGCAAAATGAACTGAGAAAAGTCAAGCGTGCAGCTGCCAAGATGCCACTTGCCACCAGTTTGGCCATATTTCAGAGCTGCAACATCACTGGAGTGCCCAAAAGCACAAGGTGTGCAATACTCAGAGACATGGCCAAGGTAAGAAAGGCTGAAAGACGACCACCACTGAACAAGACACACAAGCTGAAACGTCAAGACTGGGCCAAGAAATATCTCAAGACTGATTTTTCTAAGGTTTTATGGACTGATGAAATGAGAGTGAGTCTTGATGGGCCAGATGGATGGGCCCGTGGCTGGATTGGTAAAGGGCAGAGAGCTCCAGTCCGACTCAGACGCCAGCAAGGTGGAGGTGGAGTACTGGTTTGGGCTGGTATCATCAAAGATAAGCTTGTGGGGCCTTTTCGGGTTGAGGATGGAGTCAAGCTCAACTCCCAGTCCTACTGCCAGTTTCTGGAAGACACCTTCTTCAAGCAGTGGTACAGGAAGAAGTCTGCATCCTTCAAGAAAAACATGATTTTCATGCAGGACAATGCTCCATCACACGCGTCCAAGTACTCCACAGCGTGGCTGGCAAGAAAGGGTATAAAAGAAGAAAATCTAATGGCATGGCCTCCTTGTTCACCTGATCTGAACCCCATTGAGAACCTGTGGTCCATCATCAAATGTGAGATTTACAAGGAGGGAAAACAGTACACCTCTCTGAACAGTGTCTGGGAGGCTGTGGTTGCTGCTGCACGCAATGTTGATGGTGAACAGATCAAAACACTGACAGAATCCATGGATGGCAGGCTTTTGAGTGTCCTTGCAAAGAAAGGTGGCTATATTGGTCACTGATTTGTTTTTGTTTTGTTTTTGAATGTCAGAAATGTATATTTGTGAATGTTGAGATGTTGTATTGGTTTCACTGGTAAAAATAAATAATTGAAATGGGTATATATTTGTTTTTTGTTAAGTTGCCTAATAATTATGTACAGTAATAGTCACCTGCACACACAGATATCCCCCTAAAATAGCTAAAACTAAAAACAAACTAAAAACTACTTCCAAAAATATTCAGCTTTGATATTAATGAGTTTTTTGGGTTCATTGAGAACATGGTTGTTGTTCAAAAATAAAATTAATCCTCAAAAATACAACTTGCCTAATAATTCTGCACTCCCTGTAGTCGGATATACTGTAGATATATCTCTCTCTATATTGAAATTACCTACTCATACAGGTGATCAATCTGTATAGAGATATTGATAAAACATATTCAAGTGCACAGAAAGAATAGGAATAATCGCATAGGAATAATCGTATAATAAGCAGATTATAAAATTGAATCGCATTAAGACAAATGATTAAAATCGCATAAAAGCTGTTAGTGAGAATCGTATAGGAAAATCGTATAATAAGCAGATTATATAAAAAAATCGAACCACAGTAAGACAAGTGATTAAAATCGAAATATAAATCGCATAAAAGCTGTTGGTGATATTGATACTTGCTATCTTGCACTTGTGTCCCGAATAAATATTAGCAGCCATATGGATAGAGGAACAGTCTTACCCCATTAGTTGTGGGTCTCATATGGCGGCTGTGGGCAGGTTCTGTATATACGATATCCTGGTCTATGTGGGCGATAATCCGGTCCTAGATGGCGTTGGTGCGCACGTGGTTTGTTGCTCCCTCGGCGTCTCTCTCCGCTGTGGCGTCCTCGACTCCTGGCTTCTCCTGCTGCGTCCCACATGGTAGAGGATAGCGTCCCACGTGACCCGGAAGAGTAACTAAGTTACTGCAGTCAGCTGGTTGATTACGTCAGAGATTTGTGTCGACTCTGTAGATATCGGCTAGCAATTTTCCTTTATATAAAAGTTTTCAGCTTATTGCATTATCAAAGTTCCATTTAAGTCCATATACTGTCTGTCCTATACCAAACGCGTTTCGGTGCACTCTTGCACCTTCATCAGTGGTGGACAGTATTACTGATCTCCTTCCTATTTATAGGGGAGGGATCATTAGAAAGACTAAGACACTGGTAAGATGTGGAGTGTCATATATCTTCTATATGAAAAAGAATCTTCATATAAAAGAGAGGATAAAAAAAAATATATAAAAATATATTATCCTTCAGGCGGACATAAAAACGCCTCTAAGTTCTTTTTATCAAGTATCTTAATTTGATTTGTGCAAGCAGTGAAACAAAGGAACAATTGTATATGCAAAATATATAATCGTTTATTATAAAAACAAAGAATATAAAAACAATACAACTGCAAAACAAATGATGAAGTTACAACGTAACACTCAAAATGTACCACACGGTGGTGTTAAAACACCCCTATCTGATCAGCACAGTATGATTTATTGATTCATGACAATCAGTGTCATACTTTTAACAAACGGACTCATATACCAAGAGAAACTTAGGATCTTCTGTTATCAAACAGGCTACAACAATAAAACACGGATTTACAGGAAAATAACTGTTATCCCTTGACTCTGTTTTCCTATGACCAATCAAAAATATATGATATTAATATGATAAAATATTCAGCTCGGCAATCAGACTAAGGAAAATAACTTTCCAAGGGTTTAGTCCTCTTTTCAAATAATGTCAGATCTTCCATTAACAATATGCATCTTTGCTATGAGAATAATCAGCATTATGGAGGCACCTAACACTATACACTCACCTAAAGAATTATTAGGAACACCTGTTCTATTTCTGATTAATGCAATTATCTAGTCAACCAATCACATGGCAGTTGCTTCAATGCATTTCGGGGTGTGGTCCTGGTCAAGACAATCCCCTGAACTCCAAACTGAATGTCAGAATGGGAAAGAAAGGTGATTTAAGCAATTTTGAGCGTGGCATGGTTGTTGGTGCCAGACGGGCCGGTCTGAGTATTTCACAATCTGCTCAGTTACTGGGATTTTCACACGCAACCATTTCTAGGGTTTACAAAGAATGGTGTGAAAAGGGAAAAACATCCAGTATGCGGCAGTCCTGTGGGCGAAGATGCCTTGTGGATGCTAGAGGTCAGAGGAGAATGGGCCGACTGATTCAAGCTGATAGAAGAGCAACGTTGACTGAAATAACCACTCGTTACAACCGAGGTATGCAGCAAAGCATTTGTGAAGCCACAACACGCACAACCTTGAGGCGGATGGGCTACAACAGCAGAAGACCCCACCGGGTACCACTCATCTTCACTACAAATAGGAAAAAGAGGCTACAATTTGCACGAGCTCACCAAAATTGGACTGTTGAAGACTGCAAAAATGTTGCCTGGTCTGATGAGTCTCGATTTCTGTTGAGACATTCAAATGGTAGAGTCCGAATTTGGCGTAAACAGAATGAGAACATGTATCCATCATGCCTTGTTACCACTGTGCAGGCTGGTGGTGGTGGTGTAATGGTGTGGGGGATGTTTTCTGGGCACACTTTAGGCCCCTTAGTGCCAATTGGGCATTGTTTAAATGCCACGGGCTACCTGAGCATTATTTCTGACCATGTCCATCCCTTCATGACCACCATTTACCCATCCTCTGATGGCTACTTCTAGCTGGATAATGCACCATGTCACAAAGCTCGAATCATTTCAAATTGGTTTCTTGAACATGACAATGAGTTCACTGTATTAAAATGGCCCCCACAGTCACCAGATCTCAACCCAATAGAGCATCTTTGGGATGTGGTGGAACGGGAGCTTCGTGCCCTGGATGTGCATCCCTCAAATCTCCATCAACTGCAAGATGCTATCCTATCAATATGGGCCAACATTTCTAAAGAATGCTATCAGCACCTTGTTGAATCAATGCCACGTAGAATTAAGGCAGTTCTGAAGGCAAAAGGGGGTCCAACACCGTAATAGTATGGTGTTCCTAATAATTCTTTAGGTGAGTGAATATTCCCACAATATGGGAACTCTTGGCTATATACCGAGAGAAATATCTTATTAATATCATGAGTAGTAGGCAAAATATATGTTACTGGGTCAAAGGTAGACAGAGTTCAGATGGAACCAGTTCTGAAGAACTTTCCTAGTAATCCAAAAAGAATAATACAAGTTTCTTCTGGTAAAGTTTTTTTTTTGATTGAATGAATGGATGGATCAATGGATGTATGGATCTTTTTCTCTAGTTTTCCCTTTTTTCCTCTTGCTAACTTTTTTATGCTACTCCGCACACGAGTAATTATTCCCCCCCTTATCTAAGAATCATCCCCTTTAGATTATGGATTCCCAATCAGGTAGGGTGGGTGTATTCGCATGCTAATAACATCATGACGTTATCTCAACTCCTAATATGGTATAAAACAAATAATGAAATAATATAATGTTGCCCATCTGCCTCCAGATGGCACTGCGGTACTGTAGGTGAACATCCCAACTTTTAAGCATTAAAATTAAATATCTAATAATATGTTTATATGACTTTGTTGACCTTCCTTACCATAAATCATTGAGGAAGGTCTTTTCCTGACACTTTTAATTACCTATATCCTGGACTTGTTGGAGTTGACTGTCTTCTCCTATCTTTTTGAAATATAGGTTGACTTGGTGAAAGTTTTATATAGCGGCTTTGATGCTTGGCATCGGAACTTGTACATTTCATTTATCTACATCTATGAATAACTATTATTTTGAAATGGCATTTACTTCTCCCAGAAATCCAATTAACTTAAACTTATCTGTTTCTGTACCTTCTAAATGGTAAATACATGGTATAACATATATATAAATCGATACATTGTTACACATAGATAACACATTATATGAATTATTGATTAACATATGTTGTAAACTAAATATACCATACAGAGATATATATAATATAATTATGAATATATAAATTGAACCTCTTATAGCAGGTGTGCCCCAAGGATATGAGTTCCTTATCAAGTAACCTTGTTCCCTCCAGACAGACATGTTTTAGGGAGTTGGCATACTCCTTACAGATGGTCTCATATCTTTATCAATAACTTTTAATACAATGTCCGTTTATGTCCACAATTATATTTTTTATATAGACTGAACTTGCCACGAACTCATCTTGGCTTCCTCAGCCATATAATATAACTTTGGTTCAGGCTGATCTTATTCTTAAAGGCAATGAGATGAGCATTCATTTTGATTATAATGTTATTAGATAATATTGTATGAAAATACACAACAAATCCCCCTTCATTCCAAAATATTCCATAACGTGTGAATGTGTTTGGATGCATAAAAGGGCTTTTCATATGTCTTCTTCTAAAGGTTGGGTGCGTGAACCTTGTTTGTACCATAACTTGGCCAAAGTCTTTTTGAAGAATCTTATCCAACGCACCACTTGGATGGTTAACAAACTTAACCATCCTATTATGATGATAAACAATATGCCCCATATATAATCTCCCCCCCGTGTCCAAACGGAGGGATACAATATATCATTGTCCGCTGGCGAATACTGTAATGTGTCCATGGTGACGTTGTCCTTCCTGATTACCATTCGAATAGTATGGCTAGGTTTGTTATCTAGCAAAAATCTTAAGTCTGGGTTTATGGCAATCTCCTGGTTTTGGAAGGCATCAATACTCTCCACTTCTCCCTCAATGTCCTCTAGGTCAACAGGATATAGAGTACGATTTCCAATCATAATCCTGGAATTTTGAGGTACTTTTATAATGGATACACGAGAAGGCAGTGCGATGACTTTCACCATTACGTGGTCATTTGAGAAAACAGTCATGTCTGGTAGGCAAGTACTAACAAGCCACTTATTTTTAATTAAGACCGCATTTACCACGTTTCCCTCCTAGATTGTTGACAGGGTCACCTGGCACTTTTCTGATCCATGTTTCTCGTATTCAAGGCCACACAACGCGTTAGTCGCATCATAGTTAAATGGATCACCCTCGCATTGAAAATTGTTGTCCCGGAACATCACACAATTATCCATAATTGGGACAGAAATCCACTCCGGTTTCCATGGTTGGTATGCTACAATATCAGGAGCTTGGATTCTAACGTGAATGTTCTCTTTCGATTTCTGTTGAGACATTCAAATGGTAGAGTCCGAATTTGGCGTAAACAGAATGAGAACATGTATCCATCATGCCTTGTTACCACTGTGCAGGCTGGTGGTGGTGGTGTAATGGTGTGGGGGATGTTTTCTGGGCACACTTTAGGCCCCTTAGTGCCAATTGGGCATTGTTTAAATGCCACGGGCTACCTGAGCATTATTTCTGACCATGTCCATCCCTTCATGACCACCATTTACCCATCCTCTGATGGCTACTTCTAGCAGGATAATGCACCATGTCACAAAGCTCGAATCATTTCAAATTGGTTTCTTGAACATGACAATGAGTTCACTGTATTAAAATGGCCCCCACAGTCACCAGATCTCAACCCAATAGAGCATCTTTGGGATGTGGTGGAACGGGAGCTTCGTGCCCTGGATGTGCATCCCTCAAATCTCCATCAACTGCAAGATGCTATCCTATCAATATGGGCCAACATTTCTAAAGAATGCTATCAGCACCTTGTTGAATCAATGCCACGTAGAATTAAGGCAGTTCTGAAGGCAAAAGGGGGTCCAACACCGTAATAGTATGGTGTTCCTAATAATTCTTTAGGTGAGTGAATATTCCCACAATATGGGAACTCTTGGCTATATACCGAGAGAAATATCTTATTAATATCATGAGTAGTAGGCAAAATATATGTTACCGGGTCAAAGGTAGACAGAGTTCAGATGGAACCAGTTCTGAAGAACTTTCCTAGTAATCCAAAAAGAATAATACAAGTTTCTTCTGGTAAAGTTTTTTTTTTGATTGAATGAATGGATGGATCAATGGATGTATGGATCTTTTTCTCTAGTTTTCCCTTTTTTCCTCTTGCTAACTTTTTTATGCTACTCCGCACACGAGTAATTATTCCCCCCCTTATCTAAGAATCATCCCCTTTAGATTATGGATTCCCAATCAGGTAGGGTGGGTGTATTCGCATGCTAATAACATCATGACGTTATCTCAACTCCTAATATGGTATAAAACAAATAATGAAATAATATAATGTTGCCCATCTGCCTCCAGATGGCACTGCGGTACTGTAGGTGAACATCCCAACTTTTAAGCATTAAAATTAAATATCTAATAATATGTTTATATGACTTTGTTGACCTTCCTTACCATAAATCATTGAGGAAGGTCTTTTCCTGACACTTTTAATTACCTATATCCTGGACTTGTTGGAGTTGACTGTCTTCTCCTATCTTTTTGAAATATAGATTGACTTGGTGAAAGTTTTATATAGCGGCTTTGATGCTTGGCATCGGAACTTGTACATTTCATTTATCTACATCTATGAATAACTATTATTTTGAAATGGCATTTACTTCTCCCAGAAATCCAATTAACTTAAACTTATCTGTTTCTGTACCTTCTAAATGGTAAATACATGGTATAACATATATATAAATCGATACATTGTTACACATAGATAACACATTATATGAATTATTGATTAACATATGTTGTAAACTAAATATACCATACAGAGATATATATAATATAATTATGAATATATAAATTGAACCTCTTATAGCAGGTGTGCCCCAAGGATATGAGTTCCTTATCAAGTAACCTTGTTCCCTCCAGACAGACATGTTTTAGGGAGTTGGCATACTCCTTACAGATGGTCTCATATCTTTATCAATAACTTTTAATACAATGTCCGTTTATGTCCACAATTATATTTTTTATATAGACTGAACTTGCCACGAACTCATCTTGGCTTCCTCAGCCATATAATATAACTTTGGTTCAGGCTGATCTTATTCTTAAAGGCAATGAGATGAGCATTCATTTTGATTATAATGTTATTAGATAATATTGTATGAAAATACACAACAAATCCCCCTTCATTCCAAAATATTCCATAACGTGTGAATGTGTTTGGAATGCATAAAAGGGCTTTTCATATGTCTTCTTCTAAAGGTTGGGTGCGTGAACCTTGTTTGTACCATAACTTGGCCAAAGTCTTTTTGAAGAATCTTATCCAACGCACCACTTGGATGGTTAACAAACTTAACCATCCTATTATGATGATAAACAATATGCCCCATATATAATCTCCCCCCCGTGTCCAAACGGAGGGATACAATATATCATTGTCCGCTGGCGAATACTGTAATGTGTCCATGGTGACGTTGTCCTTCCTGATTACCATTCGAATAGTATGGCTAGGTTTGTTATCTAGCAAAAATCTTAAGTCTGGGTTTATGGCAATCTCCTGGTTTTGGAAGGCATCAATACTCTCCACTTCTCCCTCAATGTCCTCTAGGTCAACAGGATATAGAGTACGATTTCCAATCATAATCCTGGAATTTTGAGGTACTTTTATAATGGATACACGAGAAGGCAGTGCGATGACTTTCACCATTACGTGGTCATTTGAGAAAACAGTCATGTCTGGTAGGCAAGTACTAACAAGCCACTTATTTTTAATTAAGACCGCATTTACCACGTTTCCCTCCTCGATTTTTGACAGGGTCACCTGGCACTTTTCTGATCCATGTTTCTCGTATTCAAGGCCACACAACGCGTTAGTCGCATCATAGTTAAATGGATCACCCTCGCATTGAAAATTGTTGTCCCGGAACATCACACAATTATCCAGAATTGGGACAGAAATCCACTCCGGTTTCCATGGTTGGTATGCTACAATATCAGGAGCTTGGATTCTAACGTGAATGTTCTCTTTCCAGGTGCCTACGTTATGAATCTTTTTCATCTGGTATACATTGTTCTTAGTAACAACGGGAATCGACAATAAGAAACAAATCTTCATTTTTATGGGATCGACATATAATGGTATGGCAATCCCCATGTTGAACGATAGGTTCAATTGAATATCTTCTATCTTATCCTTACTGATGTTCTGTAGCATCCTACGAATGACGTCGTAGGATACGAAATAAAGGGGAATGCGTCCTTCCCTCAGATCTTGCATCCCACTCTGCACTTCGTCATGGTAAACTTGAGTTTGAAAGTCAATACGCTCTTTCAATAATATAAGTTCCTGTTTAAATTGTTCGTTACTTTTGTGCAGATTTATTGAATGAGATAGCAATTCAGAGTGTAAGTTTGTGGTGACGACAGTATCTTGCACAACAGTATATAAATCAGATAAGTGCTTCTTCTGCTTCTCCATCTCCGCATGTATACTTAATAGGTTACTCTTTAATGAACCGATTTCAAGTTCCAATGTTTTGATAGAGATGGAATTGGCAACTGTTACACCTGTGGCAATGACAGCGCCTATTACGCTAAAAATTACAGCGGCTACGATTGCAGAAATGAATCGCTTTGGTCTTTGGTTTGTAGAAAACGGCTCTCTGGTCAAGGTCTTTCTTGCTTGCTCCAAGATTTGCGTAATCCGTTCTTGGGAATATCCGATGTGTGTCTGGTACCAGGCTTGGATTTCCGGCGACATGATCTCAGATACGTTGAATTGTCTTTCAACGAAGACGCGTGGATCCAGACTGATGTAGATCTTTTGGGATAGAATCCTCTTGTTCGTCAGTATGAATCCTGCGGTATCCTGCAGCATGATCCCGGATGAAGGACCTGGCACAGCAATCGGCTCAGAGTGGAACTCCTTCCCCAAGATTAGGATGATATAAACGATGGCGATCATCTTAGTCGGCATCTTGTACCTATAAAATTGTATGACACATATGAATACATACATCTTTCACTTTTTATCCTGCAAGAAAAGAGTTAATGCTATCATGTATCTTTGATTGGCATAGGTTCTTTTCTTGAACAGAGCAAGTTCTCAGTTTTAGAGGTAAATTAAGAGATGTTTTGTTACGGAGGAAACACACATGAGGATGGTTAGTACACATGTTTGTTCATACAATACAAAATCCTGGTTTCCGTCTTTAGCTGGAACCGTAAAATCTCTTCACTTCTCTTCATCCAACTCCTTCTATCTCGCGAAGTCGTGAGCTAGGATGACAAACACGTAACTGGTTAATGTGCACCCATTTTTCTACAAATTCATCCCCCTTAGGGATTTTTATCTTGTAGACCACAGGTGACAACTTGTCAGTGATGACATAAGGTCCTTTCCAGGAAGGTAAGAATTTTCTCTCCTTCACTTGATCCCGAGCGAAGTTATAGAGATAAACCTGATCGGAAATTTGATATTTCTTCTGTGTAGTCTTCAGATCGTAGTACGTCTTAGCACTTATCGCGGCTTTCTCTATATTCTTCTGGGCGAATGCAAAAGCATGCTGAAGGTGCTTGCGTAGATTTTCCACATATTAATGAGATGTTGTAGCATTTATTAGATTGTGGTCTGTCGTCCGGTATAGCAAATGTTGGGGTAACACCATCCTCCTGCCTGTGATCATTTCGAAGGGAGAAAGTTTGGTTGCTGCGCTTGGGGTGGCTCTGATGGCCATAAGAACCAAAGGCATTTTGACATCCCAGTCCTTACCGGATTCATTGACAAACTTTTTTAGAATGTTCACAATGGATTGGTTATAGCGTTCCACTCCACCACTAGAGGCTGGCCGATAAGCTATATGTAGCTTCCTTTTTACCCCCAGTATCTCCCACATCTTTGTCATCACCTCACTAGTGAAATGACTTCCACGATCGGACTCGATGCGTTGGGGAAGACCAAACCTGGAAAATATGTGGTTAATGAGAAGAGATGCACATACGTTGAATTTTACCTCAACCGGTGATAAGGATTTGCTGACATAGGCGATGATCTTGTTCAGGTTTTCCTTTTTCTGGAAAAGGACTGCACTCATGCTTTTGTCAGTAAAACCTGTTTCCACGAAGAAAGGTTTTCCACCCTCTGGATATGCAAGGCATGGGGCCTGGACAAGTTTGGCCTTGAGTTCATTCACAGCTTGCTCATGACGCTCACTCCATTCCCATTTCACTCCTTTCTTCAGCAACTGCAAAAGAGGTTTTGTAATTTCGGCATAATTATCTATAAACTTACGGGAATAGTTCATCATGCCCAAGAAGGATCTCAACTCCTTGAGATTATTAGGTGACTTGGTGTTAATCACTGCTTCCACCTTCTTTTTCTGTGGGTTGATTCCATCAGCAGTGATTTCATGACCTAAGAAATTTACCTTGGCACGACACCATTGAGCCTTCTGCAAAGAAAGTTTCACACCAGCTTTTCTAAGTTGGGTTGGTACATGCTTCAGTTCTACAATGTGTTCCTCAAAAGTTGTGCTTTTGATTAGAATGTCATCCACATAGGATAAGGTACCTCGTTCAGTGGCATCAGGCATTGCCTTATGCATGAACACAGCAAAATCATGGCCCGCATTTATATACCCGAAGGGTAGTCGGGTCCATGCATATTGTGTCTTTCCAAATGTAAAGGCCAGTTTGTACTGATCCCTTTCGTCCACTTTAATTGTCCAATATCCTTGTGCACAGTCAAGGGCAGTGAAAATTTTGGATCCTTGAATTTGCGCCAAACACTGGTCAATGTATGGCACGGGCCATCCGGACATGTAAACACGTTTGTTCAATTGTCTTAGGTCCGAGCAAAGACGAAATTGACCGTTGGGTTTGAGGACTCCAAGTATAGGATGGTTGAACGAGCTATGTATCGGACGGATGATGCCCCTCTTCTCCAGGTTTTTGACAATTTCCGATAGGGACTCGTAAGCCGCCAGCGGAAGTCGGTATTGTTTGACAAAGACAGGGGGTGCATCAGGATCTGTCTGGATTCTTGCGACATGCAGGTCTGTTTTCCCACAATCATAAGAATCCTTGGCAAACATGTCCTGGAATTCTGTGAAGAGCTCCTTTAGCTGTTGACACTCTGACTCATTGGAGCACGCGTTAGCTATAGAGATTTGCTCTTCCACCCGTTCCTGAAATTCTGGAAAGATTTCAGCTTGACTTAACTCGTAAGTTTCTTCAAGCTCACTGGTTAAATCATTTTGGGTATAGCGTACCTTATCCTTTCCTTGTTGGCATGACTCGTACTCCTTTTCATCGATCTCTTGGTTGAAAACCAATGATGACTCTTCGATGTGGCATGTACCTTCTTCAGAACTGAAAGGATAAACAGAGTGGATATTGAATAACCCCTCAGGTGTTGAGGAAAAACATTGTTCCAATATTTGTTCTTCTGTTAGGTATTCATCAGGAATAAGTCCAATTACATCATTCTGGAACCCAAAAGTATAGTATTCCGAATCCATAGCTAGACCGATTACTGTGTTCTTCTGCAGGGATATGCTATGGGGAGCCATGTTATGGATTATCATGTGCAATGGATCCTGATGGATGTTAATTATAGGAGTGGGTTTTACCTGTAGGCCGAATTTCTGCATCCGGTTGGACAAACAGATCAAAGCGTCTGCGTTCTTCAGAGTTTGTCCCTTTTTCACTTGAATGGGAAGAAGAAATGGTTTACATCTTTCAGGGATTTTAACCTCCTCGGCAACCATGATACTTACGGCATAGGGCATCTGTTGTCCCCATCTCAAGGCTTGCTTCACATCCTGGAATCCCTCTGGGTCTCCCGGTAATCTGGACCAGAGGGTATTATTTACCAGATCAATCTGCACGGCAAATCGGTGTAGAAGGTCATTACTAGGGATGAGCGAACCCGAACTGTATAGTTCGGGTTCGTACCGAATTTTGGGGTGTCCGTGACACGGACCCGAACCCGAACATTTTCGTAAAAGTCCGGGTTCGGGTTCGGTACTCTGCGCTTTCTTGCCGCTTTTTGAAAGGCTGCAAAGCAGCCAATCAACAAGCGTCATACTACTTGCCCCAAGAGGCCATCACAGCCTTGCCTAGTATTGGCATGGCTGTGATTGGCCAGTGCAGCATGTGACCCAGCCTCTATATAAGCTTGGGTCACGTAGCGCTGCACGTCACTCTGCTGATTCAAGCATAGGGAGAGGTTGCTGCTGCGACGTTAGGGCGAGATTAGGCAGATTAACTCCTCCAAAAGACTTAATTCAGTGATCGATCTCCAGCTGTGGATCATTGAAGTGCTGATATTGAATTGCTCACTTTTTTTAGGCTGCCCAGAGCGTTTTTATATCACTTTTTTCTGGGGTGATCGGCGGCCATTTTGTGGCTTGTGGTGCGCCAGCACAAGCTACCACCAAGTGCATTTAACCATCAATAGTGTGGTTATTTTTTGCTATATCCTACATCAGGTGCAGGCTGAGCCGGGTTCACCCAAGTGCATTTAACCATCAATAGTGTGGTTATTTTTTGGCCATATACTACATCAGGTGCAGGCTGAGCCTGTGTCACCCAAGTGCATTTAACCATCAATAGTGTGGTTATTTTTTGGCCATATACTACATCAGGGGCAAGTTGAGCCTGTCACCCAGCGCCTAAAAAATAGCCCTGACATTTATATTCCTCCAAATCAGTACTGTTTTAGCTGGTCAAGTTATTTGTAGTGACCGTAAAAGCACAGTTTTTGTTCTTGGTTGAAAAACTATTCCCAAATTTGCCATTCTCAAAATTAGTAGTTTCTGCTATATCAGGCCTACTTTAAATCTATCCCAAAAAGGGTATATTAGATTCAAGGTGCTGATAGTGTCATTCTGAAAAACTTAACACACACGCTACAGTGCAGATACAAGTCTAATTCTGTGATTAAAGGTATACCTGTCAGACAGCACCTAAAAAATAGCCCTGACATTTATATTCCTCCAAATCAGTACTGTTTTAGCTGGTCAAATTACTTGTAGTGACCGTAAAAGCACAGTTTTTGTTCTGGGTTGAAAAACTATTCCCAAATTTGCCATTTTCAAAATTGTGGTGAACGGGAACAATGAGGAAAACATCTAGTAAGGGACGCGGACGTGGACATGGTCGTGGTGGTGTTAGTGGACCCTCTGGTGCTGGGAGAGGACGTGGCCGTTCTGCCACAGCCACACGTCCTAGTGTACCAACTACCTCAGGTCCCAGTAGCCGCCAGAATTTACAGGGATATTTGGTGGGGCCCAATGCCGTTCTAAGGATGGTAAGGCCTGAGCAGGTACAGGCATTAGTCAATTGGGTGGCCGACAGTGCATCCAGCACGTTCACATTATCTCCCACCCAGTCTTCTGCAGAAAGCGCACAGATGGCGCATGAAAACCAAGCACATCAGTCTGTCACATCACCCCCATGCATATCAGGGAAACTGTCTGAGCCTCAAGTTATGCAGCAGTCTCTTATGCTGTTTGAAGACTCTGCTGCCAGGGTTTCCCAAGGGCATCCACCTAGCCCTTCCCCAGGGGTGGAAGAGATAGAATGCACTAACGCACAACCACTTATGTTTCCTGATGATGAGGACATGGGAATACCACCTCAGCACGTCTCTGATGATGACGAACCACAGGTGCCAACTGCTGCGTCTTTCTGCAGTGTGCAGACTGAACAGGAGGTCAGGGATCAAGACTGGGTGGAAGACGATGCAGGGGAAGATGAGGTCCTAGACCCCACATGGAATGAAGGTCGTGCCACTGACTTTCAGAGTTCGGAGGAAGAGGCAGTGGTGAGACCGAGCCAACAGCGTAGCAAAAGAGGGAGCAGTGGGAAAAATCAGAACACCCGCCGCCAAGAGACTCTGCCTGCTACTGACCGCTGCCATCTGGGACCGAGCACCCCAAAGGCAGCTTCAAGGAGTTTCCTGGCATGGCACTTCTTCAAACAATGTGCTGACGACAAGACCCGAGTGGTTTGCACGCTGTGCCATCAGAGCCTGAAGCGAGGCATTAACGTTCTGAACCTTACCACAACCTGCATGACCAGGCACCTGCATGCAAAGCATGAACTGCAGTGGAGTAAACACCTTAAAAACAAGGAAGTCACTCAGGCTCCCATTGCTACCTCTTCTGCTGCTGTTGCCTCGGCCTCTTCTGCTGCTGCAGCCTCTGTCTCTTCCTCCGCCTCTGGAGGAACGTTGGAACCTGCCGCCCAGCAAACATGGGATGTACCACCAACACCACCACCTGCGTCACCAAGCATCTCAACCATGTCACACGGCAGCGTTCAGCTCTCCATCTCACAAACATTTGAGAGAAAGTGTAAATCCCCACCTAGACACCCTCGATCCCTGGCCCTGAATGCCAGCATTTCTAAACTACTGGCCTATGAAATGCTGTCATTTAGGCTGGTGGACACAGACAGCTTCAAACAGCTCATGTCGCTTGCTGTCCCACATTATGTTGTTCCCAGCCGCCACTACTTCTCCAAGAGAGCCGTGCCTTCCCTGCACAACCAAGTGTCCGATAAAATCAAGTGTGCACTGCGCAACGCCATCTGTGGCAAGGTCCACCTAACCACAGATACGTGGACCAGTAAGCACGGCCAGGGACGCTATATCTCCCTAACTGCACACTGGGTAAATGTAGTGGCGGCTGGGCCCCAGGCGGAGAGCTGTTTGGCGCACGTCCTTCCGCCGCCCAGAATCGCAGGGCAACATTCTTTGCCTCCTGTCTCCTCCTCCTCCTACTCAGCTTCCTCCTCCTCTTCTTCCACCTGCTCATCCAGTCAGCCACACACCTTCACCACCAACTTCAGCACAGCCCGGGGTAAACGTCAGCAGGCCATTCTGAAACTCATATGTTTGGGGGACAGGCCCCACACCACACAGGAGTTGTGGCGGGGTATAGAACAACAGACCGACGAGTGGTTGCTGCCGGTGAGCCTCAAGCCCGGCCTGGTGGTGTGCGATAATGGGCGAAATCTCGTTGCAGCTCTGGGACTAGCCGGTTTGACTCACATCCCTTGCCTGGCGCATGTGCTGAATTTGGTGGTGCAGAAGTTCATTCGCAACTACCCCGACATGTCAGAGCTACTGCATAAAGTGCGGGCCGTCTGTTCGCGCTTCCGGCGTTCACACCCTGCCGCTGTTTGCCTGTCTGCGCTACAGCGTAACTTCGGCCTTCCCGGTCACCGCCTCATATGCGACGTGCCCACCAGGTGGAACTCCACCTTGCACATGCTGGACAAACTCCACTATGGCCTGTGCGAGCAGCAGCAGGCCATAGTGGAGTTTCAGCTGCAGCACGCACGGGTCAGTCGCACTGCGGAACAGCACCACTTCACCACCAATGACTGGGCCTCCATGCGAGACCTGTGTGCCCTGTTGCACTGTTTCGAGTACTCCACCAACATGGCCAGTGGCGATGACGCCGTTATCAACGTTACAATACCACTTCTATGTCTCCTTGAGAAAACACTTAGGGCGATGATGGAAGAGGAGGTGGCCCAGGAGGAAGAGGAGGAAGAGGGGTCATTTTTAGCACTTTCAGGCCAGTCTCTTCGAAGTGACTCAGAGGGAGGTTTTTTGCAACAGCAGAGGCCAGGTACAAATGTGGCCAGACAGGGCCCACTACTGGAGGACGAGGAGGATGAGGATGAGGAAGAGGTGGAGGAGGATGAGGATGAAGCAGGTTCACAGCGGGCTGGCACCCAACGCAGCTCGGGCCCATCACTGGTGCGTGGCTGGGGGGAAACACAGGACGATGATGATACGCCTCCCACAGAGGACAGTTTGTCCTTACCTCTGGGCAGCCTGGCACACATGAGCGACTACATGCTGCAGTGCCTGCGCAACGACAGCAGAGTTGCCCACATTTTAACGTGTGCGGCCTACTGAGTTGCCACCCTGCTGGATCCCCGGTACAAAGACAATGTGCCCACCTTACTTCCTACACTGGAGCGTGATAGGAAGATGCGCGAGTACAAGCGCACATTGGTAGACGCGCTACTGAGAGCATTCCCAAATGTCACAGGGGAACCAGTGGAAGCCCAAGGCAAAGGCAGAGGAGGAGCAAGAGGTCGCCAACGCAGCTGTGTCACGGCCAGCTCCTCTGAGGGCAGGGGTAGCATGGCAGAGATGTGGAAAAGTTTTGTCACCACGCCACAGCTAACTGCACCACCACCTGATACGGAACGTGTTAGCAGGAGGCAACATTTCACTAACATGGTGGAACAGTATCTGTGCACACCCCTCCACGTACTGACTGATGGTTCGGCCCCATTCAACTTCTGGGTCTCCAAATTGTCCACGTGGCCAGAGCTAGCCTTTTATGCCTTGGAGGTGCTGGCCTGCCCGGCGGCCAGCGTTTTGTCTTAACGTGTATTCAGAACTGCAGGGGGCGTCATTACAGACAAACGCAGCCGCCAGGGCCGTCTTTAATATTGATTGGACCCTGGGCAAAAATGTACTTGGGCCCCCTGGATCCTGCCTTCCCACACCGTAGCAGGCAATCACGCCCTCCACCACAACACACACACAAAAAATCCACACATCTGGTAGAGTACAGTGAATGACTGTAAATACTTCCAGTTCTGAAGACTCCAGCGGCTCAGGATCAGTGCTCTGGGCAGCTGGGCTCAGGCTGGAAGTGGGCACCGCTCTGCAGGAAGGAGACCAGGGCTCGGCTCACCCTAGTGTTACAGTGCACCCCAGCACCCCACAGTATGCAGTATAGCACCCTATAGTATACAGCAACCCACAGTATGCAGTATAGCACCCTATAGTATACAGCACCACACAGTATGCAGTATAGCACCCCACACTATACAGTACCCCACAGTATATAGTAGAGCAGTATAGCAGCCCACACTATACAGGCCCCCCACACAGTATACAGGCCCCCCACACTATACAGGCCCCCCACACTATACAGGCCCCCCACATTATACATGCCCCCCACAGTATACAGGCCCCCCACACAGTATACAGGCCCCCACACAGTATACAGCACCCCACTATACTGTAGTTTACAGTATATTAGCATAACAGCCCCCATCACCTTTTTCTGATGTAATCTTCACACAAAAAAGCTCCAAACTTCTGTAACAACACTCCTGGTAGGACCTGTGATGACCTCATAGCCATGTGACCAGTAATATTGCTAGGTTACTGGTCACATGGTGATGATGTCATCTAAGGTCCTAGACTAGATCACAGCTTTCACAGTACGCTGGCTGGACACAGTGCCGGCAGGCATGGCACGGCAGCACCCCCTGTGTAGCTGACAGCCTGACACCCGGGGCAGTGGCTAGCAGGGCTCAAGAAGCAGCTGTCTTGGGCCCCCCAGGAGCATCTGGGCCTGGGGCAGCTGCCCCTTTTGCCCCTTGGTAAAGACGGCCCTGGCAGCCGCCTGTCTACAGCCAATGTGGACAAGCTGCCGTTCATAAAAATGAACCAGGCATGGATCCCACAGGACCTGTCCATCCCTTGTGCAGATTAGACATTAACTACCTCCCCTTAACCATATATTATTGTACTCCAGGGCACTTCCTCATTCAATCCTATTTTTATTTTCATTTTACCATTATATTGCGGGGCAACCCAAAGTTTAATGAACCTCTCCTCTGTCTGGGTGCCGGGGCCTAAATATGTGACAGTGGCCTGTTCCAGTGGTGGGTGACGTGAAGCCTGATTCTCTGCTATAACATGAAGACTGATTCTGTGCTGACATGAAGCCAGATTCTCTGTTACGGGACCTCTCTCCTCTGTCTGGGTGCCGGGGCCTAAATATGTGACAGTGGCCTGTTCCAGTGGTGGGTGACGTGAAGCCTGATTCTCTGCTATGACATGAAGACTGATTCTGTGCTGACATGAAGCCAGATTCTCTGTTACGGGACCTCTCTCCTCTGTCTGGGTGCCAGGGCCTAAATGTGTGACAGTGGCCTGTTCCAGTGGTGGGTGACGTGAAGCCTGATTCTCTGCTATGACATGAAGACTGATTCAGTGCTGACATGAAGCCAGATTCTCTGTTACGGGACCTCTCTCCTCTGTCTGGGTGCCAGGGCCTAAATGTGTGACAGTGGCCTCTTCCAGTGGTGGGTGACGTGAAGCCTGATTCTCTGCTATAACATGAAGACTGATTCTGTGCTGATATGAAGCCAGATTCTCTGTTACGGGACCTCTCTCCTCTGTCTGGGTGCCGGGGCCTAAATATGTGACAGTGGCCTGTTCCAGTGGTGGGTGACGTGAAGCCTGATTCTCTGCTGACATGAAGCCAGATTCTCTGCTATGGCATGAAGAGACTGATTCTGCTGACGTGAAGCCAGATTCTCTGCTATGGGACCTCTGTCCAATTGATATTGGTTAATTTTTATTTTTTTTATTTTTATTTTAATTTATTTCCCTATCCACATTTGTTTGCAGGGGATTTACCTACATGTTGCTGCCTTTTGCAGCCCTCTAGCTCTTTCCTGGGCTGTTTTACAGCCTTTTTAGTGCCGAAAAGTTCGGGTCCCCATTGACTTCAATGGGGTTCGGGACGAAGTTCGGGTCGGGTTCGGATCCCGAACCCGAACATTTCCGGGAAGTTCAGCCGAACTTCTCGAACCCGAACATCCATGTGTTCGCTCAACTCTAGTCATTACCCATATACATCTGATGCCGTGGTTCATTCAACACGATGAAAACGTGTTCTGTAGTCTTACTTCCTATGGAGATAGACAAAAGACATTTTGCAACCACATTGTGACTCTGGGAATCTCCATCCAGATCATGAACCCATTGTTCCTGTGGAGATGAAATTTTTATCATTTTAGGATTGGTGACCTGTTTTAAGAGTCCTAAGCTTATGTAGCTGGCTTCAGATTTCAGATCCAACTTGGCATATTTCACCCGGGCTATATTGTTCACCTGTATGGGAATCAATAAATTGTCATTGACCCTTTCAATCTGTACCATGGATTGAGTATATTTGGCCAGGTCCGCGACTTCGTGACTTCCCCCTTCAAGGGAAATAGTCAATACATGCTCATCCAGGGTTATCTTCTCGATTCTGTCCTTCTGGATAGTAATGATATGAGCGGCACCGTTGACAGCTTCCTCGGGCTTACCATTTTTCAGGATCGTGACATCCGGCGTTTGACTGTTCCTAAAATGAACTTCAACAGAGTTAGGCCTTTCTTCAATCACATGACAACTACGTTGGGTTTGTGCATTGCAAGAATAATCATAGGCAATGTGTGCCTTTACCTGAGTCCAGACTGCTTCATTAATGAAGTCTATTATGGAGCTTAACCTTTTCAGAAGGTCAATTCCTATGATCAGCCGATCATATGGAAGGTTCACAATCAGTGTGGGGTGTTTAATTGTCTTCTTGCCAATTTTGAATGTCAACCATGAGGTAGCTTTTACCTGCAAAGTGTCTCCACCTACACTTATCAGAGAGCCATCGAATGATTTAAATCTCGGTCTCTTTGCTGTTAAGTCCATAACTTGTTGGAAATAACTATGTGATAAGATAGTTGCCTGTGATCCTGTATCAATTAAACCCCTGATCGGCCCGATATGTTCATCTTGAATGAAGGAGTCCACAAAATATCGGCCTTTGACCTGAAACAAATCACATAAGAAGTCAGGGTGAGTGTTCTTTTCCTGTTTTCTGAGAGCGTGACCTCTCTGCAGCGTCGCGACCTCTGGTGAATCCTTCACATTCCTGCTGCAGGGAGCAGGAGTAGTAGCCCCCACCTTAGGGGAAAGCTGGACTAAGTCACAGTTTATAGACGGTTCACCGCCTGGCGCTGATACGATAGGATCACTTGTTGGAGAAGACACAGGATTGTATGGATTGACAAGATTAGTCCTCCTCCCTGGCCCCAACTTTAGGGTCAGGAGCACTGCAAGGCAAAATATGATTAGAAGTCAATTTAGATTCTTCCTCAACCACCTTGGTAACCTTGCGTTGGCCTTGGCTCTGACCCTGCCCTATTTGTTTTATGGGGCTGAGCTGGGACCTGGAGTTGCCCCTAAAAAAGGTTCAGGCTGTTTTCCTTGGGACCCCTGGGACAACTTACAATGTCATACAGCTGGGTCATTTGTTCAGCCAGTTGATCAAACCTGTTTGGTTTGCATACATTTTGATTTTGTGGGGCGGCCTGGTTATTGGTGGGTGACCTACTCCTAGGTGAATTTGAGGGTTCCTGCCTATCTTCCCTTTGTTGTCTGGGCCTGTTGTTCCAGTTCCTGTACCCCTGGGAGCCTTTATTGTTAAAGGGCCCATATCTCTGGGGGCCCCTATTGTAATAGGGACGGTAGTTAGACCTTTCAGCACCAGAATTATCTCCCTCTGACCCATTGAGGTTTTGGGGTTTTATCTGTTTGGGTCCTACCTGTTGTTGCTGGGTCTGTTGGACAGGTCCTGTTGATTGAGGGTATTTACGCGGCTGCGTTTCAAATCCCAAGCTAGGGTTTACCTTAGCTTCAGCTACCTTTTGCTCTGGGGACTTTTTGAACCTCCTCTCACCTGTTTCATGGCATTCACTGATATTATACAGCGTGGTGCCAGCCGTCACCAACCTATCCAAGGGAGCTTCAATATCAAGATCTCTAGCTAGGCTAAGTTTGATTTGGGTTGGCATTGCATCATAGAACAGCTGCTTAAACTCTTCAGATTCCCAATTTGGGGACCTATATGCTAATCCATAGGCATTTTTAAGGACAGAGAGGAATTCACGGGGACTCTGATTGGGCCTACATGTGAGTTTATATATCTCACGTTTTGCAGCAGTAATTGTTCGGTAAGGTCCGAATTCTAGTTTAATTTCATGCAAAACATCTTGCCAATTTTGAATTCCTCTATCCCTAAAGGAAGTAAAATAATGACGGTACCTATCATCAAATGCCCATGGTAGGAATCTGATCCTGTCAACATCAGAGTACAACTTTAAAGAATCCATAGTGGATTCATACAGTTCTAAGTGGTTTGCTATTTGAGGAGAACCTTTCTTAGAGAACTTGGGCACAGTGGCATTCAGAAATTGAATGATGCTTGAGGAACTCTGATCTTTTTCTGAATACTGAGGATTTTTCTTTCTAGAGACCACTTCAGCATATGTTGGTCGCCTGGGACCCTGATCTTTCTTATGGGCAAACTCATGCTTGTGTGGTAGGGAATAAGACACACGCTTTCCTGTATCACTTTCAGAATTATATGTACTTTGATCACTTCCATGAGACACATATGGCGCAGGGGATTTAACCCTTGCATCTCTCTCCAGGGGAATGTGTGGAGAGAAACTTCTAGGGGCTTCTATGTCGCTGGCACCTAGTAAGGTGGTTACAGTTTGGAATGCCCGTTTTAATTGGGTTAATGCCTCCTGTCTAATCATGCCATTATTTCTTGGTGGCTTGTGGTCTGGAATGCAGTCTTCTTTAAGAGCATATGACGACATGTCTAGATGTTGGGGTGTAAGATTTGGGGGGTCTGGAAATCCCTCAGTATCAGACAGATTTTGATCAATATCAATTATGGTATGGCTTGATTTGTCTGCCTGCTGAATTTTGGAATGCCGGAGATGTAACTCCTCTAAGTCAGTTTTTGCCCTTTGATATGCATCATGGCTGAGATCAAGGTTGTATTTTAAGTCCTTAATCTCAGTTTCTGCTACTCTGAGATTTGCTTCTAGCTGGGCTACATAGATCTCCATTTCCTGCACAGATTCACATCTCTTTTGTGAATGAGTATTGACCGCCAGTAATGCATATAAGACAGGTGGCAATGTGCAAAAAAGGTGTTGGTCCTTTTTGTTTTTATCTTGCAATACATCAATATATGTCAGGTATCTTTCAACCATGCCACCTTACTGCCATCTATCCCCACATTCTTCCTTGGCTTTTTCCTGTAGCTCATTAATCCATTCATTTATATCTTTATCAATTTTGTTCCGTGAGTGTATATATTCAACAACATTATGGATAAGCTGCGTTGGGCTGGGTGGACTGCCTGCTGTAGCATAATCACTACCCGGATCACTGCCTGTAACACCCATCTTTCTGATCAATAATCAATACACAGATGTAACACCACACTGGCTAGCCAAGAAGAAATGTGGAACCTTTCACTATTTGCACAATCAATTAAAGAATTACTCGATCTCGGTGCGGACCTCCATCTATGTCATATATCTTCTATATGAAAAAGAATCTTCATATAAAAGAGAGGATAAAAAAAATATATAAAAATATATTATCCTTCAGGCGGACATAAAAACGCCTCTAAGTTCTTTTTATCAAGTATCTTAATTTGATTTGTGCAAGCAGTGAAACAAAGGAACTCTGTTTTCCTATGACCAATCAAAAATATATGATATTAATATGATAAAATATTCAGCTCGGCAATCAGACTAAGGAAAATAACTTTCCAAGGGTTTAGTCCTCTTTTCAAATAATGTCAGATCTTCCATTAACAATATGCATCTTTGCTAAGAGAATAATCAACATTATGGAGGCACCTAACACTATATATTCCCACAATATGGGAACTCTTGGCTATATATCGAGAGAAATATCTTATTAATATCATGAGTAGTAGGCAAAATATACGTTACCGGGTCAAAGGTAGACAGAGTTCAGATGGAACCAGTTCTGAAGAACTTTCCTAGTAATCCAAAAAGAATAATACAAGTTTCTTCTGGTAAAGTTTTTCTTTTTGATTGAATGAATGGATGGATCAATGGATATATGGATCTTTTTCTCTAGTTTTCCCTTTTTTCCTCTTGCTAACTTTTTTATGCTACTCCGCACACGAGTAATTATTCCCCCCCTTATCTAAGAATCATCCCCTTTAGATTATGGATTCCCAATCAGGTAGGGTGGGTGTATTCGCATGCTAATAACATCATGACGTTATCTCAACTCCTAATATGGTATAAAACAAATAATGAAATAATATAATGTTGCCCATCTGCCTCCAGATGGCACTGCGGTACTGTAGGTGAACATCCCAACTTTTAAGCATTAAAATTAAATATCCAATAATATGTTTATATGACTTTGTTGACCTTCCTTACCATAAATCATTGAGGAAGGTCTTTTCCTGACACTTTTAATTACCTATATCCTGGACTTGTTGGAGTTGACTGTCTTCTCCTATCTTTTTGAAATATAGATTGACTTGGTGAAAGTTTTATATAGCGGCTTTGATGCTTGGCATCGGAACTTGTACATTTCATTTATCTACATCCATGAATAACTATTATTTTGAAATGGCATTTACTTCTCCCAGAAATCCAATTAACTTAAACTTATTTGTTTCTGTACCTTCTAAATGGTAAATACATGGTATAACATATATATAAATCGATACATTGTTACACATAGATAACACATTATATGAATTATTGATTAACATATGTTGTAAACTAAATATACCATACAGAGATATATATAATATAATTATGAATATATAAATTGAACCTCTTATAGCAGGTGTGCCCCAAGGATATGAGTTCCTTATCAAGTAACCTTGTTCCCTCCAGACAGACATGTTTTAGGGAGTTGGCATACTCCTTACAGATGGTCTCATATCTTTATCAATAACTTTTAATACAATGTCCGTTTATGTCCACAATTATATTTTTTATATAGACTGAACTTGCCATGAACTCATCTTGGCTTCCTCAGCCATATAATATAACTTTGGTTCAGGCTGATCTTATTCTTAAAGGCAATGAGATGAGCATTCATTTTGATTATAATGTTATTAGATAATATTGCATGAAAATGCACAACAGGAGCGGATCCTATTGGTACCTTACCAGCCTTGTGGAATATAGGAATTCTTCATAGATAACCCAAATACTAGGCAGTAGATAGTGGAATGGCATGCAATAATCTATTGATACATTATTATTGTTAAAACAGTGATTTTAGAATAATAATCATGAGGATAAAAGATCTTGAAGATAAAAAATTGTGATAAGATTACAGTCAACAGATAAGATAATCGATAACAAAATCGACAATATAATCGACAGTAAAAATCGGCCATCCGATTATAATAATCGATAAAATCTTTGGAACGTTCTATTCGTATATATATTCGTATGGTCGATTGGCAAGATATGTGTGTGTGGGGAGGGGGGCCCAACGGGGAGAGACTGTCGAGGTGCTGATAGACAGCCTGACGTCGACAGACCGTCCCCGAGGGGCACACCTCCCTATAAAAACCCCAAAAGTTCTAGTTCTGCATTCAGACCAGCAGGGGCAATGGTCTCAAATTCAAAGATCTTACGGGATTCAGCCCTGGACATATTCGATATACGATTATCCCCTCTCCAGGATTCCTGGACTTTCTCCAATGCTATGTAAATTTGGCCAGAAGGGTCCTTATTATGATGTGTTTTAAAATGATGTGACACTGTGTGGTTCTCATAGCCCTTTTTTATGTTGCCAATATGCTCAGCTATCCTTTTTTTGAAGAGTCTCTTGGTGCGTCCTACATACTGTCTATGGCATGGACATTCCAAGATGTAAATAACGTCTGTGGAGTTGCAGGACAAACTATCCTTAATTGTATGGCTGAAAGAATTTTGTCTTGACTGGACCTGTGCGTTTTTTTTTGGGAAGTGTGTTAGTTTGCAATTGTTGCAACCTCCACATCTATAGAAGCCTTTTAGGTTAAGCCAGTTCGATTTGATGCTTCTCTTTGTTTTTTTATTGTGGGGCAATCTTCAAACCTAAATTAGGTGCTCTAGTGTAAGAAATTAAAGGGTTATCCGACAGGGAAGGGCCTATGATATTATCCCTTTGCAGGTGATGCCAATGTTTACTTATTAGTGCGTTAATTTTCTTATATTGACCATGAAAAGGAAGGATTATCCGTATCTTATCCCCCAGTTCTCCCTGTTTCTTTTTATTGTCAAAGAACGATTTTCTTTCCATATTTCTTACTTTGACTAGGGCCGAATCTAGCGTTTCTACTGGATACTGTTTACTTAAAAATTGTTCTTTTAGTGTTATCGCTTCCTTTTCAAAATCCTGATTTAGGGTGCAATTCCTTTTCAGCCTTCTGAACTGGCTCGTTGGAATATTTACTAACCAACGGGGGAGATGACAACTGGTATATAATATGTGTCCATTTTTCATCACCGGTTTATGGTATGTGCTGCATTTAAATTTGGTGCCTTTAATTTCAATTTTAAGATCAAGGAATTTAATCTCAGAATTGCTAATTTTAGTAGTGAACTTCAAATTCCTGTCATTGAGATTAATTTGTGCTAAAAACTCATTTAGATGTTCTTCAGTGTCCCGCCAAATAAAAATGATGTCGTCGATATAACTACGCCAGAGCACCAGACTTGTCCCCAGCTGCGGTGTAATAACCTCGTGTTCCCAATGTGCCATGAATAGATTGGCATAGCTGGGGGCAAATCTGGTGCCCATGGCTGTCCCCTTCTCCTGAACATAAAAGTCAGATTCATAATAAAAATAGTTGTGCGTTAAAATATGTTGGACCCCTTCCAGTATATATTCTATCTGGTCCGGTTGTAATAGCTTCGCCATTTGCAGTTGGTGTCTGAGTGCTTCCAAACCTTGTTTATTTTCTATAATAGTATACAAAGAACTAACATCCATAGTGCCCAAATACCAGTGTTCCTGAAAAACCAATTGTTCCAATGTTTTGATGATATCCGTTGTATCCTTTATGTAAAAGTAATTTATCTAAATATTGTAAGAGGTTGGATGTTATGGAACCTATTCCCGATATTATGGGTCTGCCTTTATTACAGTATTTTGTTAAATCATTAAAAAAAGTGTATGTTGGATCGGACTTTAATTTTCTGTAGGTAGTGGTATCTGATAATTGTCTCTGACATTCTGAGTGGTATAGGGATGTATCCAATATAACGATTGCCCCACCCTTGTCAGCTGAAGAACATCTAAATGAGTTTTTAGCACAAATTTATATCAATGACAGGAATTTGAAGTTCACTACTAAAATTAGCAATTCTGAGATTGAATTCCTTGACCTTAAAATTGAAATTAAAGGCACCAAACTTAAATGCAGCACATACCATAAACCGGTGATGAAAAATGGACACATATTATATACCAGTTGTCATCTCCCCCGTTGGTTAGTAAATATTCCAACGAGCCAGTTCAGAAGGCTGAAAAGGAATTGCACCCTAAATGAGGATTTTGAAAAGGAAGCGATAACACTAAAAGAACAATTTTTAAGTAAACAGTATCCAGTAGAAACGCTAGATTCGGCCCTAGTCAAAGTAAGAAATATGGAAAGAAAATCGTTCTTTGACAATAAAAAGAAACAGGGAGAACTGGGGGATAAGATACGGATAATCCTTCCTTTTCATGGTCAATATAAGAAAATCAACGCACTAATACGTAAACATTGGCCTCACCTGCAAAGGGATAAGATCATAGGCCCTTCTTTGTCGGATAACCCTTTAATTTCTTACACTAGAGCACCTAATTTAGGTTTGAAGATTGCCCCCACAATAAAAAAACCAAAGAGAAGCATCAAATTGAACTGGCTTAACCTAAAAGGCTTCTATAGATGTGGAGGTTGCAACAATTGCAAACTAACACACTTCCCAAAAAAAACCGCACACGTTATTTACATCTTGGAATGTCCATGCCATAGACAGTATGTAGGACGCACCAAGAGACTCTTCAAAAAAAGGATAGCTGAGCATATTGGCAACATAAAAAAGGGCTATGAGAACCACACAGTGTCACATCATAATAAGGACCCTTCTGGCCTAATTTACATAGCATTGGAGAAAGTCCAGGAATCCTGGAGAGGGGATAATCATATATCGAATATGTCCAGGGCTGAATCCCGTAAGATCTTTGAATTTGAGACCATTGCCCCTGCTGGTCTGAATGCAGAACTAGAACTTTTTGGGTTTTTATAGGGAGGTGTGCCCCTCAGGGACGGTCTGTCGATGTCGGGCTGTCTATCAGCACCTCGACAGTCTCTCCCCGTTGGGCCCCCCTCCCCACACACACATATATTGCCAATCGACAATACAAATATATATACGAATAGAAAGTTCCAAAGATTTTATCGATTATTATAATCGGATGGCCGATTTTTACTGTCGATTATATTGTCGATTTTATTATCGATTATCTTATCTGTTGACTGTAATCTTATCACTATTTTTTTATCTTCATGATCCTTTATCCTCATGATTATTATTCTAAAATCACTGTTTTAACAATAATAATGTATCAATAGATTATTGCATGCCATTCCACTATCTACTGCCTAGTATTTGGGTTATCTATGAAGAATTCCTATATTCCACAAGGCTGGTAAGGTACCAATAGGATCCGCTCCACATCATTAGCTGCAAGTACTACCTTCAAGTACTACATTAAGTACAGTAAAGAGATATTGCAGGAGACTGAAGAGATTGAAGACATACTGCAAGAGATTGGCTTAGAGTCTGCATCTGGCTCATCTGTGTTGTTTTTTTTCTGACCATTTCTTGAAAAGAGGTAAGGAATTTGGTCAGCTGTTTGCTATTGTGCGTTTGCTAATGAGCCTAGCTCACTAAGGTGTTACATTTGTTGCTGGGGGAGGAGTTTGGGAAGCAGTGTGTGTATATATAGAGACAGACTCATTAGCTTGCCTAATTCATTAGCTGCAAGTACTACCTTCAAGTACTACATTAAGTACAGTAAAGAGATATTGCAGGAGACTGAAGAGATTGAAGACATACTGCAAGAGATTGGCTTAGAGTCTGCATCTGGCTCATCTGTGTTGTTTTTTTCTGACTATTGCTTGAAAAGAGGTAAGGAATTTGGTCAGCTGTTTGCTATTGTGCGTTTGCTAATGAGCCTAGCTCACTAAGGTGTTACATTTGTTGCTGGGGGAGGAGTTTGGGAAGCAGTGTGTGTATATATAGAGACAGACTCATTAGCTGGCCTAATTCATTAGCTGCAAGTACTACCTTCAAGTACTACTTTAAGTACAGTAAAGAGATATTGCAGGAGACTGAAGAGATTGAAGACATATTGCAAGAGATTGGATTAGAGTCTGCATCTGGCTCATCTGTGTTGTTTTTTTCTGACCATTGCTTGAAAAGAGGTAAGGAATTTGGTCAGCTGTTTGCTATTGTGCGTTTGCTAATGAGCCTAGCTCACTAAGGTGTTACATTTGTTGCTGGGGGGGGGGGGAGTTTGGGAAGCAGTGTGTGTATATATAGAGACAGACTCATTAGCTGGCCTAATTCATTAGCTGCAAGTACTACCTTCAAGTACTACATTAAGTACAGTAAAGAGATATTGCAGGAGACAGACTCATTAGCTGGCCTAATTCATTAGCTGCAAGTACTACCTTCAAGTACTACCTTAAGTACAGTAAAGAGTTATTGCAGGAGACTGTAGAGATTGAAGACATACTGCAAGAGATTGTCTTAGAGTCTGCATCTGGCTCATCTGTGTTGTTTTTTTCTGACCATTGCTTGAAAAGAGGTAAGGAATTTGGTCAGCTGTTTGCTATTGTGCGTTTGCTAATGAGCCTAGCTCACTAAGGTGTTACATTTGTTGCTGGGGGGGGGGAGTTTGGGAAGCAGTGTGTGTATATATAGAGACAGACTCATTAGCTGGCCTAATTCATTAGCTGCAAGTACTACCTTCAAGTACTACATTAAGTACAGTAAAGAGATATTGCAGGAGACAGACTCATTAGCTGGCCTAATTCATTAGCTGCAAGTACTACCTTCAAGTACTACATTAAGTACAGTAAAGAGTTATTGCAGGAGACTGTAGAGATTGAAGACATACTGCAAGAGATTGTCTTAGAGTCTGCATCTGGCTCATCTGTGTTGTTTTTTTCTGACCATTGCTTGAAAAGAGGTAAGGAATTTGGTCAGCTGTTTGCTATTGTGCGTTTGCTAATGAGCCTAGCTCACTAAGGTGTTACATTTGTTGCTAGGGGAGGAGTTTGGGAAGCAGTGTGTGTATATATAGAGACAGACTCATTAGCTGGCCTAATTCATTAGCTGCAAGTACTACCTTCAAGTACTACATTAAGTACAGTAAAGAGATATTGCAGGAGATAGTCAGGAGGTAGGCTGGAAGGTGGAAACAATACAAAAAAAAAAGGTAACATTTGTTTGATTTAAATTTACTTTTTTTTTTTTCCTCCTCTTTAAAATGGCAGACTTGGTTCAGTGCAGGAATTGTTGTGCATTTATTTCATGTTCCACTCTTTGGAGATTCGGATGCTGTCAGATCTGTAGACAGTTCTCCTTACTGCAGCAGGAAATTGCATTTTTGAAATCTGAAATATTTAAATTATCTGTTAAACAAACTTCAGCTAGGACTGCTGCAATGCCACTGCCACAGAGGACCCCCAGAAATGGCAGATGGGTTAATGTAGGTTCTGGAAGACTTAGAGTGGTGGATAGAAGACATGTCCCACAGTCGGTGGTTCTCCATAATTCATTTGCAGCACTCTCAGAATGTAAGGACAACATGGATATGGACTCAAGCACAGAGGGTGAGAAACCATCGACTCCTATGTCTAATGTATGCAACAAAAAAGATAAAGTGAAGTCTCAAAGGAAGCAGCTGTTGCTGGGTGATTCAATCATAAGAAGTGTGGAGCTTAAAGAAAATGGTTTTGTGAGATGTCTCTCTGGGGCTACTGCTAGAAGAGATAGAAGACGTATTATTAATATTGTTAAGCAAGCAAAGCAGGAAGGGGACGTGGATGTTCTTGTCCATCTAGGGACAAATGACCTGGCTTGCAATGAAGTGTCAGAGGTGAAAAAATCTTTTATCACACTTGGTAATGACGTACAGGATTTTGCATCCACCATTTCATTTTCTGAAGTTCTGCCTGTGCATAATGTTCAGAATGATAGGCAGAGGCGCATAAAGGAGTTCAACATATGGCTTGGTAAATGGTGTCAAGAGCAAGGATTTGGCTTTGTTTCTCATGATAGCTCTACTTGGAATAGAAAGGAACTGTACAAAAAAGATGGTTTGCATCTTTCTCTCAAAGGAACAAATGTACTTAGTGAACAACTCCAAGAATTTGCGGAAGAGTATTTAAACTAGGAAGGGGGGGCAAAAGAGTGAAAATAAAAGAGTCCAATTGCCCCCCGAAACAATGCCAGAACAGGTCAGAAGCACAGAGGTTAAGAAATGATAAGCTCAGAGTCCTGTCTACAAATGCTCGCAGTTTAGGTAAAAAAAATCAATGAACTTAGGTCAATAATGGCATCTGAGAATGTAGATTTAGTGGCTGTTACGGAGACATGGTTTAATGAAAGAAATGACTGGGACATAACCATACCAGGGTACTCTTTATACAGAAGAGACAGAGAAGGCAAGAAAGGAGGAGGAGTGGCCCTGTATGTGAAAGATAGCATTAAATCTAACCTAATACAAGTTGGTGAGGCCAACATAGAGTCAGTTTGGGTTACGTTGCAGTTTGCTAACCATGCAGTAACTCGTGTAGGTGTGATATATAGACTACCTGGTCAAGTTAAAGAACTAGATGATCTACTAGTTGAAGAAATAGCTAAAATGACAATGAAAGGAGAAGTTATCATTATGGGAGATTTCAATCTTCCAGATATAAACTGGAAAACCAAAATAGCAAGTTCTACCAGGAGTACAGATATTCTAAATTCCCTACTGGGGTTATCTCTACAACAAGTGGTTGAGGAGCCAACCCGGAGGGAGGCCATTTTGGATTTGGTATTCACAAATGGGGATTCGGTATATGATGTCATTGGAGGCGAAACCTTGGGATCTAGTGATCACCAGTCAGTGTGGTTTAATATAAGAACTGTGAAAGAGTCCCACCACACAAAAACAAAAGTTTTAGATTTTAGAAAAACAGACTTTTCAAAAATGAAATTAGTCATAAATGAGTCCTTATCAGACTGGAACGGATTACATGGAGTCCAGGAGAAATGGGACTACTTAAAAGGTGCATTATTGAAGGCAACAGAAAATTGCATTAGACTTGTCAGTAAAAGCAAAAAAAGGAAGAGACCACTGTGGTACTCAGCAGAAGTGGCCCAAATCATAAAAAATAAAAAGCTAGCATTTTGTAATTATAAAAAAAACCCAGAGCAATGAAGATAAGGAAATCTACAAGATTAGGCAGAGAGAGGCCAAGCAAGTTATAAGAACTTCTAAGGCGCAGGCAGAAGAAAAACTAGCTCAGTCTATGAAAAAAGGGGATAAGACATTCTTCAGATATATAAATGAAAAAAGGAAATTAAAACAAGGAATAACTAAATTAAAAACAAAGGACGGAAGGTATGTAGAAGAGAATAAAGGGCTAGCCGACTGCCTTAATGAATACTTCTGTTCAGTTTTTACAAAAGAAAAAGGAGAAGGACCTCCACTACAAAGGATGACTAATAAATCATTTGATGCATGTATCTTTACAGAGGAAGATGTTCTAAGTTTGCTGTCTAAGGTGAAGACAAATAAGTCACAGGGGCCTGATGAGATACACCCAAAATTATTAAAAGAGCTTAGTGGTGAGCTGGCAAAACCGCTAACAGATTTATTTAACCAATTATTAGTAACAGGAGTCGTCCCGGAAGATTGGAAATTGGCAAATGTCGTGCCCATTCACAAGAAAGGTAGTAGGGAGGAATCGAGCAACTATCGACCAGTGAGTCTGACATCAATAGTAGGCAAATTAATGGAAACCCTATTAAAGGATAGGATTGTGGAACATCTAAAATCCCATGGATTGCAAGATGAAAAACAACATGGGTTTACTTCAGGGAGATCATGTCAAACAAATCTTATAGATTTTTTTGACTGGGTGACTAAAATAATAGACGGTGGAGGTGCAGTAGACATCGCATATCTAGATTTTAGTAAGGCTTTTGACACTGTCCCACATAGAAGACTTATCAATAAACTGCAGTCATTGAGCATGGACTCCCATATTGTTGAGTGGATTAGGCAGTGGCTGAGTGACAGACAACAGAGGGTTGTAGTCAATGGAGAACATTCAAAACAAGGTCATGTTACCAGTGGGGTTCCACAGGGATCTGTACTGGGACCAATTTTGTTTAATATCTTCATAAGTGATATTGCAAAAGGCCTCGATGGGAAGGTGTGTCTTTTTGCTGATGACACAAAGATATGTAACAGGGTTGATGTTACTGGAGGGAAACGCCAAATGGAAAAGGATTTAGGAAAACTAGAAGAATGGTCAGAACTCTGGCAACTGAAATTTTATGTGGATAAGTGCAAGATAATGCACCTAGGGCGTAAAAACCCAAGGGCAGAATATAGAATATTTGACACAGTCCTGACCTCAGTATCTGAGGAAAGGGATTTAGGAGTAATTATTTCAGAAGACTTAAAGGTGGGAAGACAATGTAATAGGGCAGCACGAAATGCCAGCAGAATGCTTGGATGTATAGGGAGAGGTATAAGCAGTAGAAAGAGTGAAGTGCTTATGCCGCTGTACAGAACACTGGTGAGACCTCACTTGGAGTATTGTGCGCAGTACTGGAGGCCATATCTCCAGAAGGATATAGATACTCTAGAGAGAGTTCAGAGAAGAGCTACTAAACTAGTACATGGATTGCAGGATAAAACTTACCAGGAAAGGTTAAAGGACCTTAACATGTATAGCTTGGAAGAAAGAAGAGACAGAGGGGATATGATAGAAACTTTTAAATACATAAAGGGAATCAACTCGGTAAAGGAGGAGAGCATATTTAAAAGAAGAAAAACTACCACAAGAGGACACAGTTTTAAATTAGAGGGGCAAAGGTTTAAAAGTAATATAAGGAAGTATTACTTTACTGAGAGAGTAGTGGATGCATGGAATAGCCTTCCTGCAGAAGTGGTAGCTGCAAATACAGTGAAGGGGTTGAAGCGTGCATGTGATAGGCATATGGCTATCCTTCATATAAGATAGGGCCAGGGGCTATCCATAGTATTCAGATATATTGGGCAGACTAGATGGGCCAAATGGTTCTTATCTGCCGACACATTCTATGTTTCTATGTTACCAGTGTCTTAGTCTTTCTAATGATCCTTCCCCTATAAATAGGAAGGAGATCAGTAATACTGTCCACCACTGATGAAGGTGCAAGAGTGCACCGAAACGCGTTTGGTATAGTATATGGACTTAAATGGAACTATGATAATGCAATAAGCTGAAAACTTTTATATAAAGGAAAATTGCTAGCCGATATCTACAGAGTCGACACAAATCTCTGACGTAATCAACCAGCTGACTGCAGTAACTTAGTTACTCTTCGGTCACGTGGGACGCTATCCTCTACCACGTGGGACGCAGCAGGAGAAGCCAGGAGTCGAGGACGCCACAGCGGAGAGAGACGCCGAGGGAGCAACAAACCACGTGCGCACCAACGCCGTCTAGGACCGGATTATCGCCCACATAGACCAGGGTATCGTATATACAGAACCTGCCCACAGCCGCCATATGAGACCCACAACTAATGGGGTAAGACTGTTCCTCTATCCATACAGCTGCTAATATTTATTCGGGACACAAGTGCAAGATCGCAAATATCAATATCACCAACAGCTTTTATGCGATTTATATTTCGATTTTAATCACTTGTCTTACTGTGGTTCAATTTTTTTATATAATCTGCTTATTATACGATTTTCCTATACGATTATCACTAACAGCTTTTATGCGATTTTAATTATTTGTCTTATTGTGATTCGATTTTATAATCTGCTTATTATACGATTATTCCTATGCGATTATTCCTATTCTTTCTGTGCACTTGAATATGTTTTATCAATACCTCTATACAGATTGAGTAGGTAATTTCATAATATAGAGAGAGATATATCTACAGTATATCCGACTATATATGTTTTCATCCCATTTGTGGCCAAGTCATCACTGATATTGCAAGTCCCAGTGGTGCTATATATATATATATATATATATATACATATATATATTTTATTCTATTAATAAATACTCTATTATACACACCACATTTGCATCTGATATCCATTGTTTACCTGTATACCCAGCCATTGAGTGCCCTCCACCTTTTGAACCTCTATAGTTGGATCAATTTAAGTCGTTTGTAAAAATCCTCAACTCCAATGAGATAGGGATGTCATTTACGTTCGAGTTCCATCATGAGACACTCACCTTTTTGGACGTCAGGGTTACCAAAAACACGGATAGACTGGTAACCACTACCTACAGAAAGACAACTGCCACAAATAGTCTACTACATTGGGATAGTTATCATCCGACGAACTTGAAGAGAGGGATACCTCGAGGCCAATATCTTAGAATGAGGAGAAACTGCTCAGACCCTGAAAGTTTCCATGACAAATCTAGGAAATTGCAGGACCGGTTTAGAACAAGAGGGTACCCCCAAAATGAACTAAGGGATGCATTCCAAAATGCCAAAAGACGTGACAGAGAAAATCTCCTGGTGCCCAGGAATTCTGACCTGAAAAACGAAATTATGAGAATCATCTTAACATTTTATGTAGATAATAGGGGTATCAGGGAAATACTTAAAAGGTATTGGCCCATCCTTCTCATGGATCCAGACTTAGCAGAAGCCCTTCCATCTAGCCCAGGCATCACCTTCAGATGGGGTAGAAGTCTAGGAGATCATTTGGTCCACAGCCATTTTGCGCGCCCAAAACCAGCAGGCACTTGGCCTGATCGTAAACCACTAGGTACATTCCGTTGTGGTACGTGTTTGGCATGTGGTTATATCAACAAGACTAAATCCAACATATGTTCGGCTGCGAAGATTAGCTATGTGATGAGACTTTATTAATTGTCGGAGTAAAGGAGTGGTTTATTTGTGTCAGTGTTCCTGCCCCCTTGACTACGTCAGGAAAACAGTTAGAGAGTTCCGACGTAGGATTCTGGAACATGTTAATGACATTAAAAAAAAATTATAATACTCTGGTGGCCGACCATGTTTGGGAACACCATAATGGCGATCCCAAGGCCGTATCATTTTCGGCACTGGAATTGGTGAGACCCTCTCCTAGAAGGGGTGATTGGGACCGAAGGATCCTTCAGAAAGAAACAGAGTGGATCTATAGGTTTTGGTCCCAGTCACCCGGAGGACTTAATGAGAGGTTGACATTCTCATGCTTCATTTAACCCAGTTTTCCTTGTCCCTTATATATAAGTAACCTCACCTCCAATAGTATAGGAATCCATGTATCTACGCGAGAAGCGTTTAAAAGTTTTTATTGCTATGGTGGCTCTTTATTTTGACCACCTCTGATATCCATTAATTATAAATCTGTAATATATTTTGGTGTTATTTTCCTGGGACGTGTACTTTAGGCTAATATCAACATGAACATGATGTTGCGGTTCTCTCGTGTGCAATACGGGGGGGGGGGGGGTAATAACTATATAACTGCACTAGATTGCAGATTTTTCCCAATTCCCCCATTTATTTTTTTCTCTCCACATGAGAAGGAGGCTTGGAACGCATATTGTTTGGTGCCATGTTGGAGACTGTGGGCGTGTTTCTCATTACTCACCCTACCTATCTTGTAGCAGAATGGCTTGAGTGATCAGCTAGCCAGCAAATCAGGAGATTGCATGTGAAGCCCACACCCTCCTTGCCCCCTTTTTTTAAATCAGACACTTCCCAGGTATAATGGAGCTATCATCTGGCCCCAGGAACACATCTCTGGTCACACAGTTGGCAGATTGAGGGTTTGTATTAATTCTACTTGCACCTCAAGCAGCTTGGTATGTATGATCCCACTTAGTATCTAATGGAAACAACACAGGACTCAGTGATGCAGGTAATATCAGCCCATGCATTGTGTCACAGTATGACTTTCAAGCAATTGTGATTATGGTCTCATTGATTGGTTTGTTTATAACCCCTCTGTTTCAAACTCAGAATTTCATGAATATATGGTGCATATAATATTAGTCCTTGCACTGTTGCATAGTATGAATGCTAAGGGACTGTGACTTATGTTGTTTCTATCTGTTGGTTACAACTCCGCCGAATTGTTTGGCCATAAAGTCTGATACATGTGTGTACCGCTGGTTCCATTTTTTTGCGTTTTTTCCCCTATATCAATGTGCTGTTAGTCCATTTTTTCTGTATAGTCCACTTTTTCTGTATTGACCCATTTAGGTATTGTCCCCTGACGAACCCTCTGTTGCATTAAGAGGGGAAAACGCGTTGGGACCTGTGAAATTGGGATACATCTTGTAATAGGGTCTTTTCACGGACAGTTCAGTCCTAGGTACGCGGGCAGAGTACACCTACCATTAAGGTGTATCTCTGGGCTGAGCAGCTGTGGAGGGAAAGTTTAGGTATAGTTATTCCCTGTATCTCAGCCTTTTACCGCCCTTTGTTTACCGTTGATAGCTGTAACGGTCGCGTACACACACACACACAGGGTGAAGGGAAGTGACCACTGCGCTCCACCCTTACCCCTGGCCCTGCCTACTTGCCTCGCGAGTCCCAATGACAGGGGACAACTGGACGGCAATCCCTAACTTGGAATAAGTGCAGGGATGACAGACAGACAAACAACAGGACGTGAACGGACCGAGTCAATACCAGGAAAGCTACAAAGTACAAAGGGAGCAAGCAGAGAATTGTCAGGAGAAGCCGGGGTCATAAATACCAGGAGAGCAGCAAAGTACACTAGGAGCAGGCAGAGGATCGTCAGGAATTCAGCAGGAGGTAAGTACGCCAGGAAAGACCAAATCACAGGTTGAACCTAAATTAACAGGCAACCTGTGGCCAGCAGGCTGCCTGTATTTATAGTGGGGAGTGAGGATCATGTGACGTGGCCAGCGTCACATGACCGACAGACCAACCAGTCGAGCACCGAGTGATCAGCTCGGCGCTCAAGGCAGACTTAGGAGCAGGGAGCCACCCAGCTAGTAAAGCCGCCCTGGGAATGAGGTTAAACACAGATCCTCATTCCCAAAGCTAAGCAACAGTTCTGCGGGCAATGGGGAACCGAGTGCACCTTCGGAACCCCGTTACAGTACCCCCCCTTTTACGAGGGGCCACCGGACCCAAGACTTCAGGCGATGGCTTTTCAGGGTGTTCTAAATTAAATTTTCGAACAAGTCTAGGAGCGTGAACCTCCCTGGCAGGTACCCAAGATCTCTCTTCAGGTCCATACCCCTTCCAGTGAATCAGGTACTGCAAGGAATTACGCACCTTCCTGACATCCACTATTTTAGACACCACATACTCGACAGCATCATTAACAAGAACCGGCAGAGGCGAGGCTATTGATGGTACTACCAGTTCAAAATATTTTTTAAGTAGAGACTTATGGAACACATTATGAATGTGGAATGACTCGGGCAGCTCCAACCTAAAAGATACCGGGTTAATCACTTCCGTGATCTTATATGGTCCAATAAAACGAGGAGCAAACTTTTCAGAATCTACCTTAAGAGAGAGATTCTTGGAGGACAACCATACCTTATCCCCAACCTGAAAATTCACCCCCCTTGAACGTCTCCTATCGGCCTTGAGTTTCTGAGAACTTTGAGCCTTTTCTAAGTTCGATTGAACCTGGGCCCAAACTGTGCACAGTTCAGAGGAGAGCCTATCCGCCTCAGGGTTAGAGGAGGAGACGGATGACCCAGAATGAAAACGGGGATGGAAACCATGGTTACAAAAGAAAGGTGAAACCCCAGCAGAAGAATTGACACGGTTATTCAAAGCAAATTCAGCCAATGGAAGATATTTCACCCATAATTGCTGGTCATCAGCAACATACGACCTGAAGAATTGTTCGACAGACTGATTAAGGCGTTCAGTCTGCCCATTACTCTCAGGGTGGTAGGCAGAGGAAAAAGACAATGAAATTTTACATTTTTGACAGAAGGCCCTCCAGAATTTGGACACAAACTGCACACCCCTGTCAGAAAGAATATTTTCCGGCATACCATGCAATCGAACAATCTCTTTCACAAAAATAGACGCCAAGGTTTTGGCATTCGGGAGTTTAGACAGGAGAATGAAATGGACCATCTTGCTAAACCTATCGACCACTACCCAAACTACAGTCTTACCCTCCGCCGGCGGTAGGTCAGTTATAAAGTCCATCGAGATATGGGACCAGGGTCTACTGGGAATGGGTAGGGGTCGTAGGTTACCAGCAGGGCGAGTCCTAGGTGTCTTGGACCTGGCACAAACCTCACAGGCTGACACGTAGGACTTGACATCCCTAGTTAGAGTGGGCCACCAATAAGATCTAGAACCAGATCCTTAGTGCCCTCAACACCCGGATGTCCACAAAAGGCAGAATCGTGACACTCACCCAACAGCTGGAGACGAAATTGTACGGGAACAAACAACTTATCTGTTGGGGTGGATACCGGTGCCAGATGTTGTTCAGACCTAATGCGAGCCGAGATATCCTGGGTAAGAGCTGCTAAGAAGATTTTTGCTGGCAGGATGGATTCAGGTGGTACCTCAGTAGGTTGAAAAGCCTGGAAGCTCCGAGATAATGCGTCCGCCTTCACATTTTTACTTCCCGGCCTGAACGTAATGGAAAAAACAAAACGAGTAAAAAACAGAGCCCATCTGGCTTGACGGGGATTCAACCTCTTAGCAGACTCGAGAAACATAAGGTTTTTATGGTCAGTGACAACAGTTACACAATGCCTTGCCCCCTCCAGAAAATGCCTCCACTCCTCAAATGCCCATTTAATGGCCAGCAGCTCCCTATTCCCTATGTCGTAGTTTCTCTCCATGGGAGAGAATTTCCTGGAGAAGAAGGCACATGGTCTCAGATTAGTGAGGCTAGCAGGACCTTGTGAAAGGACTGCTCCTGCGCCGTCCTCGGACGCATCCACCTCCACAATAAAAGGTTTCTCCTGATCAGGGTGGATCAGAATGGGAGCGCTACTGAATGCCTTTTTTAATTTTTCAAATGAAGAAATGGCCTCAGTAGACCAATTCTCCAAATCCGCCCCTTTCTTAGTAAGGTCGGTCAACGGTTTAGCAATTACGGAAAAATTCATAATAAATTTACGATAGTAATTGGCGAAACCTAAGAACCGTTGTAAGGCCTTTAAGGATGAAGGTCTTACCCATTCTTTAATTGCTAGTACCTTACCAGGATCCATCTTGAAGGCGTGAGGAGTCAGAACATGCCCTAGAAACAGAATCTCCTGTACACCAAAGACACATTTCTCTTGTTTAGCGGATAGCTGATTCTCCCTCAACACCTCTAATACTTGTTTAACATGAGACACATGGGATTCGAAGTCAGGAGAGAATATCAAAATGTCGTCAAGATAGACAATAACAAATTTACCTAAGAACTCCCTAAGAATGTCATTCATGAAGTTTTGGAACACAGCTGGGGCATTGCTGAGTCCAAAAGGCATCACCTGATATTCAAAGTGTCCTACCGGAGTATTGAACGCCGTCTTCCATTCGTCTCCCTCCTTGATTCGGATTAGATTGTATGCCCCTTTCAGATCAATTTTGGAAAACCAGGTTGCCCCCAGAACCTGGTTAAATAAATCCGGAATCAATGGGAGGGAGTAGCTATTCTGGACAGTGATTTTATTTAATCTCCGGTAATCGATACCTGGCCTAAGACCACCATCTTTTTTCTTAACGAAGAAAAACCCTGCCCCCATAGGAGAGACAGAAGGTCTAATATGCCCTTTACCAAGGCTCTCCTTAATATAATCTTCCATGGCCTTGCGTTCGGGCATAGAAAGATTATAAATTCGTCCTTTAGGAAACTTGGCCCCCTCTACTAGCTCTATGGTACAATCATAAGGTCTATGGGGGGGTAGAACCTCCGGGGTTGGTGATGAGAATACATCAGAATATTCTTTAACAACAGTGGGTAAAGTATCAGACCTTACTGAGACCCCAGCCTGTACCACGGACAAGCACGAGTCACACTTAGGCCCCCATCTCACCAACTCCCCATTGGACCAATCTATAGTGGGGTTATGTAGTCGGAGCCAAGGCAACCCTAGTACCACCTCAGCTGGTAGGTTCTCCAGGACTAAAAGCGAACATCTCTCTGAGTGGCACACACCCACGGTTAGAGAAATCTCTGAGGTACATAAGCTCACCGTACCACCAATAAGAGGAGTAGCATCAATAGCCATGACATGGATAGGAGTTGGTAAGGCAAACATAGGAATACCCAATCTTACGGCATACTCAGAGTCAATAAAGCTAGCCGCTGAGCCAGAATCAATAAAGGCCTTACCCGGCCATTTATCTACTCCCAGAGAAATCGTAATGGGTACCGAAAGCTTACATTTTGAAAATTCAGGGTGTACCTGGTCTTTAGGTTGCCTTGCCTTAGGAGACTTGACAGAGAGGACCTTCTTAGGACACTGGTTGATCCAATGGTCAGGATCTCCACAGTAAAAGCATTCTCCATGTCTGCGGCGAAGATTCCCTCGGGTCACGCCAACCTGCATGGGTTCCTCGGTGGAGACCTCAGCATTGTCTCTGGGATAGGCCTCTGACTGGACCACCATCTGGGAAGAGAACTGTTGTTCCTGTCGTCTCTCTCTAACCCGTCGGTCGGACAACAAGGGTCATCATCTCCTCTAAGGTCTCTGGAAGTTGATAACTGACCAGAAGATCCTTTAATTTATTAGACAGACCTGACCTGAACTGACTCTTCAGGGCTGGTTCGTTCCATCCTGAGGGGACACACCACCTTCTAAATTGGGTGCAATAATCCTCCGCTGGTAGATTGCCCTGAACCAGTGCCCTTAGAGCCGTCTCGGCTACTAGAGCCCTGTCTGGTTCATCATAGAGGGTACCCAGGGCCTGAAAGAACCCCTCCACAGAATATAAACAACTGGCGCCAGCAGGTAAAGAGAACACCTAGTCCTGGGGATCACCCTGTAATTGGGAAATGATAATGCCCACGCGTTGACTCTCGGGGCCAGAGGACACGGGGCGCAAACGGAAGTAAAGTTTACAATTCTCCTTAAAAGAGAGAAACTTCTTCCGGTCTCCAGAAAAGGGTTCTGGGAGCTTAATCTGGGGCTCAAAATGCGGACTGGAGGCCTGAGGAGTGGAAGAACCTTGCCCTAACTCAAAAGAACTGAGTTTTTCCCCTAACTCCTGCACTCTCTGCGTCAGATTAGAGACATGGTCAGTCAGGGTCACCAGAGGATTCATAATACAGTGGTTATTGGGCCTGTTAATCTGTAACGGTCGCGTACACACACACACAGAGTGAAGGGAAGTGACCACTGCACTCCACCCTTACCCCTGGCCCTGCCTACTTGCCTCACGAGTCCTAATGACAGGGGACAACTGGACGGCAATCCCTAACTTGGAATAAGTGCAGGGATGACAGACAGACAAACAACAGGACGTGAACGGACCGAGTCAATACCAGGAAAGCTACAAAGTACAAAGGGAGCAAGCAGAGAATTGTCAGGAGAAGCCGCGGTCATAAATACCAGGAGAGCAGCAAAGTACACTAGGAGCAGGCAGAGGATCGTCAGGAATTCAGCAGGAGGTAAGTACGCCAGGAAAGACCAAATCACAGGTTGAACCTAAATTAACAGGCAACCTGTGGCCAGCAGGCTGCCTGTATTTATAGTGGGGAGTGAGGATCATGTGACGTGGCCAGCGTCACATGACCGACAGACTAACCAGTCGAGCACCGAGTGATCAGCTCGGCGCTCAAGGCAGACTTAGGAGCAGGGAGCCGCTCAGCTAGTAAAGCCGCCCTGGGAATGAGGTTAAACACAGATCCTCATTCCCAAAGCTAAGCAACAATTCTGCGGGCAATGGGGGACCGAGTGCACCTTCGGAACCCCGTTACAATAGCTTTCTACGCACCAATTAGGATGCTTTACCAAAGTTGTAATTTTATTTTATTGTGATTATAAATAAAAGTTATGTTTTAGGTCCTTGCCCTCAGTGATACATTATCGCCACTAACCATCTGTGTGGATTCATCAAAGTTTTTTAAAACCTCACACAGGTCTGACATCAATGCCCACTCCTCGATTGTGAATAGTGGCAGTTCACTTGAAAGGTGACGACCATGTTGCAGCTGGTATTCCACAACTGCCCTCTGCTGCTCACAAAGCCTGGCCAACATATAGAACGTAGAGTTCCAGCACGTGCTCACGTCGCACAACAGTCGGTGAGCTGGAAGCCAGAAATGCTGCTGCAGCGTTGACATGAAGCTGTGGACGACTTGCAGAAATGGGCACACATGCGGCGCGCCTTCACTAGTAGCTCTGGCAAATTGGGGTATGTTTTGATAAACCGCTGAACCACTAAGTTTAAGACCTGGGCTAGGCATGGGGGGTGTGTCAGGTTACGTCCATTGTCAGACACAACCATGCCTGGTTGTAGGTTGAGTGGAGAGAGTCACAGCTCGGTCTGGTCCCTTATACCCTGCCAAGGCTCTGCGGTGGTGTGCTGTTTGTCCCCTAAGCAAATCAGCTTCAGCATGGCCTGTTGACGCTTACCCACAGCAGTGTTACACTGCTTCCAGCTAGCAACTGATGGCTGATGGCTGCTGGAGGTGGAAGTGGAGGAGGATGAGGCAGAAGAGGAGGAGAAGTGGGGGTTGGAGCCAGCAACATAGCTGATTGCGGAGACCCTGATGGACATAGGGCCTGGAATCCTGGGCGTGGGTAGCACCTGTGCCATCCTAGGGTACGAGTCACTCCTGGCCTCCACCACATTCACCCAGTGTGCGGTCAGGAAAATGTAGCATCCCTGGCCACCAGCACTTGTCCATGTGTTAAGTGGACCTTCCCAGTAACTGCGTTGGTCAGGGCACGGGTGATGTTCTGGGACACATGCTGGTGTAAAAAAATGGCAACTTGAGGAGAGGAATAGAAATAAAGTTGCGGCACTCACCGAAATGTATCAAAGGTGTCTTTAATTGTGGCTTCCTCAACAGGTAGCAGAAAGGATCCGGGGCGGACACATAGTTGCAAGCAGCGACGGCCGTTTCGCGCGCTAAGACGCGCTTCCTCAGGCCACTGATTACGTCATTGCGCATACGTGCGCTTTATACGAAGTGGGTAGGGGGACGGCCAACGCCGTCAGCAAGTATCTCACTCCCACGGATGTGACGTGGTAAAAACACATGCAAAACAACAGGTAAGATTTCAATCCAATGGTTAATTGAGCCAAAGACAAATAAATAAAGAAAACATACAGAGGAAGGACGAGTATTACAGTGTACATATAAGGCAAGCGGCAAAATCACATCTCTGTATCGGGATTAAGATGGAACGGCTGGCCTGGGCTACGGTAGTAAATTGGAATTCCTTGATATGGACCAAGGTCCACGATATATATATAAGGCCTAATCAAATAGGCAAAATGTATTTGTAAAAAAGGGCAGAGGGAAAGGATCTGCTTCTACATGGGAAAGACAAGTCGCAAAGAATCCCTCCAAACATGAGCGCATGCAGTTTCACAAAAATACAGACATGTCATTTCTATCATTCATTCCTACCGCATGCATGGCCTCCGTGCGCATAATGGTCTCCCTCTGCAGGAGCAGGCGATGCCGGTCACCACCCCGAGGGATGGAGCGGACATGTTCTATGCCCGCAAAGGAGAGGCAACGTGGATACGCGCCGTGGGCCGTGCGGACATGTTCAATGAGGCGTGGACTGCCTCTGCCTGATCGAATAGAACCAATGTGTTCGCGAATGCGCTCAAAGAGGGGGCGAATTGTCTTTCCAATGTAGAAGCGTCTACAGGGACAGAAAACCACATATACCACATAGGACGTACGGCAATTAATGAAGTCCCGTACTGTGTGTGATACACTGCCTATTTGTAGATGCCTAGAGCAGACATTAAGTGCGCAGAAGGAGCAATGGCCACATCTAAAATTGCCCGTCGGTTTTTTCAACCAAATTTCATCTCTAGGTGAAGAAAAGACACTTCTAACTAATTTGTCTTTAATTGTGGGGCACCTTTTAAATGTGACCAATGGTCTGTTTTCAGTGAAGCTGTTAAGAGTGGGGTCTCCCTTAAGAAGGTCCCAGTTTCGATTGATGATCTGCCGGACCATTTCAGCAACCGGACTATATTGAAAAGCAAAAGCAAAACGTGAGGGTTTATTACTATTGCTCCGTTCAGTGAGCAAGAGATTGCGCTCGAGTGCAGACGCTTTTAATAAGGCTGCGGAGACTTCTCGCGGTGGATAGCCCCTACTGATGAGTCTAGCTCTAAGTTCTCCAGCTTGGCGAAAAAAACCTTCGTCCGTGTCATTAATTCTTCGCAGACGGACGAACTGCCCGTATGGAACTGCACGTATGACTGAAGCTGGGTGGAAGCTGGTCTGGTGGAGGAGCGAGTTTGTCGCTGTCGGCTTACGGTAGCCACAAGTATGTATCGCTCCATCTTTTACCGTGACATGTACATCTAGAAAATCCAAAACTTCACCACCAAAATTGATGGTGAACTTCATGTTCATGCGGTTGCATGCATTAAGATGGTCGACAAATGCACGACACGACTCCTCGCTCCCCGACCAGACCAGAAAAATGTCGTCCACATATCTTAAGAATAGGCTGATGTGGCTCACATAGGGGTTATCCACCGCGAAAATGTAAGTCTCCTCAAATACCGCCAGGTACAGGTTGGCGAATGTGCACGAGACAGGTGTGCCCATAGCCGTACCTAGTACCTGGCGGTACCACTGTCCATCAAATTGGAAGACATTGTTTGACAAAACAAGGTCTAATGCCTTGTGGACAAAGTCAATGAAAACCGCACTCTTATTGCTTCTACTCAGGACTGTATCAACAGCCCTCAAACCAAGATCATGGGGTATTCTAGTATAAAGGCTCTCGACATCCAAGGACACGAGACTGAATTCCTCCCGCCACTCCAGAGCACGGAGTGCCCGGAGGAAGTCTCCCGTGTCCTTGAGATATGTCGGGGTGCTCCTTAGTAATGGTCTAAGGAGCCAATCAATATAGCCGGATAGAGGTTCCAGCGCTGAACCGATACCTGCCACGATGGGACGTCCCGGGGGTCGGGTGAGGGACTTATGGATTTTTGGTACAAAGTACCAGGTGGGGATTTTTGGGAAAGCTGGCACGAGTTTGTCCCTAAAATTTTTTGGTAAAAACCCATTATATATGTGCTGATCAATAAACCGGTAAAGTTTGGAAGATATTTCCGGTATCGGGTTCCCCCTTAGCTTCTTATAGACTGTACTATCTCCCAGCTGTCTATTGGCCTCCTCCATGTAATACTCCCTCGACATCAGGACCACGTTCCCTCCCTTGTCGGCCGGCTTAATCACCATATTTTTCTGCTTCCCTAACCACAATAAAGCATGAGATTCTTCCACCGTAAGGTTGGGAGGTGCTGCTGGATACACCAGCGCACGTATTTCTTTCAAAACTTGTTTGTGAAAAAGGTCAATTGGTGAGCTGGCCGGCATGGGAGGAAGGAAGGTGGACCTGATGCCTCCTGTATATCTACTGGAATGTTCTACTCCCTCTGTGGGTTCATCAGGTTCAGTGCTGGAAAGGAAATGGATGCAGGAAATTTCTTCATCACTGAATTTACCAGACAGATGAAAATCAGCGATGGACATTGTGGCAGGAACCTCCCCCTGTAAGGGGTCGAGGACCTGAGAGGCAGTTTCAGAGAACAATCTCTTGAGGTATAGCTTGCGGATAGACAAAAACAGATCTATCTCAAAGTCAACCAGGTTGAACTGTCCAGGTAGGCTGTATCCCAGCCCCCGATTGAGGAGTGGGATACAGCCCTGGGGCAGTTCAGAGCCTGTGAGATTAAAAGCGTCTGCACTCGAGCGCAATCTCTTGCTCACTGAACGGAGCAATAGTACTAAACCCTCACGTTTTGCTTTTGCTTTTCAATATAGTCCGGTTGCTGAAATGGTCCGGCAGATCATCAATCGAAACTGGGACCTTCTTAAGGGAGACCCCACTCTTAACAGCTTCACTGAAAACAGACCATTGGTCACATTTAAAAGGTGCCCCACAATTAAAGACAAATTAGTTAGAAGTGTCTTTTCTTCACCTAGAGATGAAATTTGGTTGAAAAAAACCGACGGGCAATTTTAGATGTGGCCATTGCTCCTTCTGCGCACTTAATGTCTGCTCTAGGCATCTACAAATAGGCAGTGTATCACACACAGTACGGGACTTCATTAATTGCCGTACGTCCTATGTGGTATATGTGGTTTTCTGTCCCTGTAGACGCTTCTACATTGGAAAGACAATTCGCCCCCTCTTTGAGCGCATTCGCGAACACATTGGTTCTATTCGATCAGGCAGAGGCAGTCCACGCCTCATTGAACATGTCCGCACGGCCCACGGCGCGTATCCACGTTGCCTCTCCTTTGCGGGCATAGAACATGTCCGCCCCATCCCTCGGGGTGGTGACCGGCATCGCCTGCTCCTGCAGAGGGAGACAAGGTGGATTATGCGCACGGAGGCCATGCATGCGGTAGGAATGAATGATAGAAATGACATGTCTGTATTTTTGTGAAACTGCATGCGCTCATGTTTGGAGGGATTCTTTGCGACTTGTCTTTCCCATGTAGAAGCAGATCCTTTCCCTCTGCCCTTTTTTACAAATACATTTTGCCTATTTGATTAGGCCTTATATATATATCGTGGACCTTGGTCCATATCAAGGAATTCCAATTTACTACCGTAGCCCAGGCCAGCCGTTCCATCTTAATCCCGATACAGAGATGTGATTTTGCCGCTTGCCTTATATGTACACTGTAATACTCGTCCTTCCTCTGTATGTTTTCTTTATTTATTTGTCTTTGGCTCAATTAACCATTGGATTGAAATCTTACCTGTTGTTTTGCATGTGTTTTTACCACGTCACATCCGTGGGAGTGATATACTTGCTGACGGCGTTGGCCGTCCCCCTACCCACTTCGTATAAAGCGCACGTATGCGCAATGACGTAATCAGTGGCCTGAGGAAGCGCGTCTTAGCGCGCGAAACGGCCGTCGCTGCTTGCAACTATGTGTCCGCCCCGGATCCTTTCTGCTACCTGTTGAGGAAGCCACAATTAAAGACACCTTTGATACATTTCGGTGAGTGCCGCAACTTTATTTCTATTCCTCTCCTCAAGTTGCCATTTTTCTACTACAAACTATTTTCTGCTGAGCACCACGTTGAGAAGTGTTTCTCACTGCATCTGGTTCGGTCTAAATACGGCGTGATCAGTGTATGCAGTGCCGCCTGATTATTATCTACGCCTCCCTTCATTCCACATGCTGGTGTAAGGCAGGCATGGCACACCGTGAAAAATAGTGGCGGCTGGGGACTGCATACCAAGGGACCGCGGCCGACATCAAGCTGCGGAAGGCCTCAGTGACCACAAGCCTATATGGAAACATTTCAATGGCCAGTAATTTTGAAAGTTGGCAATTAAGTGCTATGGCCTGTGGGTGGGTGGGTATTTGCGCCTGCGTTCAAATGACTGTAGTATGGACATTTGGACGCTGCACTGGGACATGGAAGTGGATGTTGTTGCTGCTGGTTCATTCAAAGGTCCAGGTGCAGGGCGAGAGGCATCCAGGCATGCGTCTTGGACCTGGAGATTAGACAGCACGTAACACAGGGGAAGAGGAGGCAGTGGTGTGACCCGCAGACCCAGATTGTGGACCCAGGCATTCGGCCCACTTAGTAGGGTGCTTGGATGCCATGTGGCGGATCATGCTGGTGGTTGCTAGTGTTCATGCCTCGGCTCATTTTAGTACCGCACAGGTTGCAAACTACCACTCTTTTGTCCTCTGCACTTTCCTAAAAAAAAGTGCCATACTGCGGAACACCTACCCCTTGCTAAGGTTGATTTATGCATGGGGGTGATTTGTGTAACGGTTGCGGGCCTGTTTGGTGTGGGCCGACATTTCCTTTTTGCAACCCCACTGCCTCTTCCAGCCTGTTGCTGTGCTGCGGATCCCCCTCTGTACTGCTGTCCTTGCTAGGCTTTTCACCTTCCCATGTTGGGTCAAGGACCTCATCGTCCAACACCTCCTCTTCCACTTTCTCACTCTGATCATCCTTCTGTCTTGACTTTAACCACAACCTCAGTGATTGACAACTGTGTCTCATCGTCATCCACCTCGTGAACTAATGATTGACGTTCACCACCGTCATCTTCTTGAGACTGTGAGGGAGAGGTGTGTCAGCAAGCCAACCGACCAACTGTTCGCACTGGTCTGACTTGGACAGTGTTGTCGTGTGCCGCCTAGCTAAGTTGGACATGAAACTGGGTCAATTGGTGAGCTGGCCGGCATGGGAGGAAGGAAGGTGGACCTGATGCCTTCTGCTGAGCACCACGTTGAGAAGTGTTTCTCACTGCATCTGGTTCGGTCTAAATACGGCGTGATCAGTGTATGCAGTGCCGCCTGATTATTATCTACGCCTCCCTTCATTCCACATGCTGGTGTAAGGCAGGCATGGCACACCGTGAAAAATAGTGGCGGCTGGGGACTGCATACCAAGGGACCGCGGCCGACATCAAGCTGCGGAAGGCCTCAGTGACCACAAGCCTATATGGAAACATTTCAATGGCCAGTAATTTTGAAAGTTGGCAATTAAGTGCTATGGCCTGTGGGTGGGTGGGTATTTGCGCCTGCGTTCAAATGACTGTAGTATGGACATTTGGACGCTGCACTGGGACATGGAAGTGGATGTTGTTGCTGCTGGTTCATTCAAAGGTCCAGGTGCAGGGCGAGAGGCATCCAGGCATGCGTCTTGGACCTGGAGATTAGACAGCACGTAACACAGGGGAAGAGGAGGCAGTGGTGTGACCCGCAGACCCAGATTGTGGACCCAGGCATTCGGCCCCACTTAGTAGGGTGCTTGGATGCCATGTGGCGGATCATGCTGGTGGTTGCTAGTGTTCATGCCTCGGCTCATTTTAGTACCGCACAGGTTGCAAACTACCACTCTTTTGTCCTCTGCACTTTCCTAAAAAAAAGTGCCATACTGCGGAACACCTACCCCTTGCTAAGGTTGATTTATGCATGGGGGTGATTTGTGTAACGGTTGCGGGCCTGTTTGGTGTGGGCCGACATTTCCTTTTTGCAACCCCACTGCCTCTTCCAGCCTGTTGCTGTGCTGCGGATCCCCCTCTGTACTGCTGTCCTTGCTAGGCTTTTTCACCTTCCCATGTTGGGTCAAGGACCTCATCGTCCAACACCTCCTCTTCCACTTTCTCACTCTGATCATCCTTCTGTCTTGACTTTAACCACAACCTCAGTGATTGACAACTGTGTCTCATCGTCATCCACCTCGTGAACTAATGATTGACGTTCACCACCGTCATCTTCTTGAGACTGTGAAGGCTCAAGAGGTTGGGAATCAGGGCACAATATCTCAGGTCCCTCTTCAAGCATGCTAGCCGCGAGGGCCAAATCTAATAGTGGAGCTGAAAAGAGCTCCTGGGAATATCCGCGTGTGGGATCACTCATTCGGCAGGCATCTCCAGTGCAGTTTCTAGGTAAAATTTCTCTCAGGGCGAGTGTCAAAAAAACTCCCCCCCCATCAAAACTGCTTGATGAAATCATATCAGAAGAGTACTTTCAACCGTCTCACCATATATATATATATATATATATATATATATTTTTATGCTTAACACAAGATTTATTGAGAGCAAAAGTAAATCTTAAATTACTGCTTAAACTGCTAAAAGTCGCAGGCAGAGTGGTACAGGAGAACTGCAGTATAAAGGAAGGCAATACCCTTAGAAGAGTAGTCATGAAATACAATCATCAATAATGTGCAAAACCAAAAAACTGTCATGCTAGCATTTAATAACTAACTAAAACCCAATCACAGCAGGTCTCAACTAGCACACAAGTAAATGTACAAAAACCAAGTAACATATAAAACCAGATTCAAAGCATAGATGGCAAGGCGGATTACTGTATACTATACATAAAATGTATGGAGGTTACACCATGCTGGACAATATAACCTCTGTGCCATGTTGTACAATAAACAGTATAACCCCTACACAGTGTAGAGGTATACTGTATATTGTGTGGCACAGTGTAGGCTATATGTGTATAACATAAACATACTCCACATGAAAACTTACAATTACTTGGCTTGGCCCTTGGGGCTCTCGGACACCACTTCCACATGTGTTTTATCCTAATGAGAAAGATTTCATAATAAGGATTTGGAGAAGGGGCAGAGGGATAGCAGAGCAGGGAGAGGCTGGTGCTGCTACTAGGGGGGTCATACCATGGGGGAGTAATAAAGCCCACCATAATGCCCCCCAGTAGAAATAATTCTCCTTATAATGTGCAAAACATACCCCCTTGTAATGCCCCCAGTTGAGCTAATGTTCCCATAATGTGCCAATATAAAATACCCCTTCTCAGTGCCCCCGTAGATGACCCCATAGTGCTCCTCTCCCGCCTTCCCCATAGTACCCACCATAATGTGTCCCAGTATAAAATGCCCCTATACAGAGCCCCCCATATAAAATACCCCTTCTTTTTAGCCTCAGTAGATGCCCCTATAGTGCCACCCAATAATGTGCCAGTAATAAGTGCCCCAATAGATGCCCCCCAATCATGTGCCAGTATGATGTGCCCCCATAGATGCCCCCTAATCATGTGCCCCCATAGATGCCCCCAATCATGTGCCAGTAATAAGAGCACCCATAGATGCCCCGCAATCATGTGCCAGTAATAAGATCCCCCCACCATCATGTGCCAGTAGCCACAGTGCCCCCCCATCAAGTGCCAGTAGCCCCCCCTTATGTGCCAGTAGCCCCCCCTATCATGTGCCAGCAGCCCCCCTTATGTGCCAGTAGTCCCCCTCATGTGCCAGTAGTCCCCCTTATGTGCCAGTAGCCCCCCTATCATGTGCCAGTAGTCCCCCTTATGTGCCAGTAGTCCCCCTTATGTGCCAGTAGTCCCCCTTATGTCTGTGCCAGTAGCCCCCCTTATGTGCCAGTATTGTAATTTGTACATATATCTTTTTTTTAAACTTATACTTACCTCCTCCAGCGATGCGATGCAGGCCTCTTCTGGCCTCTGTCCCTCGCTGGCTCAGGCGGCGCGATTACGTCATCGCGCCGCCTGCACCGGCCTCTGATAGGCTGCATATCAGAGGAACAGAGAGGGGACACACCTCTCCCTCCCCTAGCACAGACATTTGTATCGCCGTCCTGAGGACGGTGATACAGATGACTATGGAGATTAGTGAGCGCTTCCACAATGGAAGAGCAGCGCTCATCTCCTGCTGTGCCCTGCCGGTGCCCCCCTTCTGACAGCGCACCTGGCGGTCCAAGAAACGGCCCTGGGCATCTCTATGGTGGGAGGAAGGATGATCTGAGCGAGGAGTTGGCTAACCAGACTCTTGGCTACAGAGACTGGACTTGGTGGAAGAGAGGGAGGTGCTTAGCCGACTGAAAACATTATCGTCAGCAAGCCAACCGACCAACTGTTCGCACTGGTCTGACTTGGACAGTGTTGTCGTGTGCCGCCTAGCTAAGTTGGACATGAAACTGGGTAGGGTTTTATAACTTTTTTTTTTTGGTGCACTGGCAGCAGGCACAGTTTCATTGCGCCCAGTGCCACAACCTCTGCCTGAACCATCAGCATAACACCCACTTCCCCGTTTCTTGCTGGCCTTCTTCATATTTATGGATTTTACTGGTTGTGACACTGTTTTTTTTACTGTCCACAAAAGAAAGATTTCAGATACAGGGCAGTATATGACACAGAACAGCAAAGATTTTGGACAATATTTTAGCCACAGAGTATTGTAATCTGCAGTACAGACACTGTTTTATGTTGTTTATATTTATGACTATTTTATTCCCAATATATGGGCCTGAAGCGTACAGACGGTACAGAAATACAATGCACTGCGATTAACGTTTTAAACCGCAGACAAGAAAACTGGGTGCTGATTTAGTGAAATGTGTATATATATACTGATTTAAAATTTTTCCAAATATATGGGCCTGAAGCACTCAGACGGTATAGAAATGCAATGCGCTGCGATAAACGGTTTCTGCCGCAGAGAAGAAAACTGTGTGCAGATTCAGTGAAATTTGTATATGTTGGTAAGGCTGATTAGTGAGCCTGCATTTGTGGGAGGGGCGGAGGCTCTTCATATACGAGCCACAGCCTCACTCACAGGCGTGTGTTCTCAGGTGCACAGCTGCCGCTGGGTGTCATTAGCAAACTAGCTTCTCTGGTGGTAGGAGTCTTTCTTTGCAGAATGGAGCCAGAATAGAGCTTGTTATTTTGCTCTCTGCTACCGTAGCATGCACGCACCATACTATGTAAGTAGGTTGGGCCGGGGACGTCTCTCCTGGCCGGTCGGAACCGACTTTGTTAGCAAACGGGAGGCTTTGCCTCAGAATCTGCTACCTCAGGTTTGCTCGTTGGGGCTAAATCCTTCTATTTCTTTTCAACTTTGTTTGTTGGTAATAGGAGTTAGTTCCTATAACTCTTACAAGTTTTACTTCGCTTTGTTCATCTCGTATGAAAAGTTACTTCAGCCGCTTTGCTGTAAAGGAAGAGTTACCCGGGCTGCATGTGACGTCATGTTATGAGATCGGACGCAGCGTTTATTGTTTAGGCCTCTTGCTGTAGCTGTTCCTTGCCACGTGTCTCCCCCTCCCCCCGCTACCACCATCTTTAGACTTTCACTGCTCCATGTACTCCATCTTTCACTGCTCCATGTACTTTAAAACCCTGCCGCACTTTTATGCTCTGCTGCTATCCTGAGCGGCATTTACACTTTTGGCTTTTATTTCATGTCTTTATGCTGCATCCGCACGTCTTTACTGTCCAGCACTTTCCTACTCGTGGTTCGTATTCACTCAGATTGGTCTCACATTCAAGCTGCGGTCACCTGTTGGCTGTTACATCTCATTCCGTACCCAGCTGACAGCCGGATCCGTATTACACGCCTGTTATTACATGTTGTGTACTCGGCTTACAGCTGCTACTGTTACTCCATTTTTATTCTCGCGACGCACCACCCTGGTGTTCACACCTTGCTCCACTCACAACCAGAGCTGCGTTCATGCGTCGACTGATATACCATGTTTGCTCTGCTCACTCTGAGAGCTGTATTTACACGTCCGCTGTCACAACATGTTCATACTAGGCTTGTTTCAGAGCTGCATTCACTTTCACTGTTACATCATGTTTATGCTCCACTCACATTTAGAGCTTCGGTTCTACCAATTTCATTCTCGGCCACACCCAGAGGTGCATTCACACTACGCTGTCAAATCATTTTTTGCACTCCACCCTCGACCAGAGTTGCATTCATCCGTCTATCGGTATATCAGGTTTACTCTACTCGCACACAGAGCTACGTTCACACGTTCTATGCTACTACAGGTTCTTTCCATGTCTGCTATCACATCAAGTTAATATTCCGTTCACATCCAAAGCTGTGTCCGCATGTCTGCTTTTACATCTTGTCCTATACTCCATTCACTACTAGAGCTGTGTTCACGTGTCTGCTTTCGCATCACGTCAATACTCTGCTCACTTTCAGATTGCATTCATACGTCTGCTTTATACCATGCTTTTCATGCGCTACCTATACTCAGAGCTGCGCCCATACCATGTTTTTTAGGTACCACTCACATCCAAAACTCCATTCACCCATTTGTTGTTACATCCTGTGTTATACTTTGCTTCCACTCAAAGCTGCATTCTCCTGTTCATTGCTACGTCATGGTTTTACTCAATAATCTCACCGGGGCAGTCTGCACCCACCGCTCTGGTACCTCTCTCCCAACAAACATAACTGCGTTCTTTTCAGGCTTACGTTCCTTTCCTCGGTGGTCTGTTACATTCCATAGGCCTACTTTTCTGTTCACCTCAGGGAGAATTTTTTCATATTTTTTGTCTTCTTTAATCCTGGTTCATATTCAATCAGACTGGTCTCCTTTTACTTCTGGTTCGTATTCACTCAGATTGGTCTCCTGCCCCAGTTCTCCAAACAGCTCCTCAGTGGAGGTCAGTGGGCCAATAGGAGTAAGTTTCCTTCTATGTTTTCACAAGCTGTTCATTTGTTTGTCACGATAAGAGACTTCTCTTAGCGAACTTGCAATGCCTCAGGCTCTTGTTTTTCTCCCATCTCTGTTTCAATTTCATGTTTACGTTTTATGGTTCGCAGTGGTTAGTGTTTTATGTATGCATGTGCTTCGGATTACTAATGTCTATATTAGTAATCCTGCTTGTTGGCAGTTATGTTCTTTAGGCCACCTTCTAGCCAATCCAATCATTCAAGTCGCTGCATATCCCATCAGGTCCGGCTTACGTTTTAATTACTTATCGTCACCGCAACGTCATCCCTCTGGCTTCGGGGGCCCTATGACTGATCCGGCCTCATGGCTCCGGGGGGCCCCATGACAGTTTTTCATGTTTTGCATTGTTTGTTAGGGGTACGACATGGTTGTAGGTTAGTTAGTGTCCCAGGTTTGCTGTTGGAGGGGGTCATGGTTATGCGAGTCCCCAAGGCATTCTGGTGCTGCATAAGTGGTTTTTAAAAAAAAAAAAACATAAGAGGCTCGCACGAGTGGCTCTTCGCTTATAGGACCTCACGATTGGCACCGACACTTGTAGTTTGCACGGCCATCTGATACTTTTTTCCGCCATAAGAGATTCGCACGCATGGCTCCTTCCATAAAGACTCGCACGAGTGGCTGTTCGCTTATAGGGCCTCACAACTGGCATTGTCATTCGTAGTTCACACGGCCTTCTGATACTTTTTTCCGCCGTAAAAGACTCGCGCGCATGGCTCCCGCCATAAGGGACTCGCGCACATGGCTCCCGCCATAAGGGGCTCGCTGGAGTGGCTCTTGGCTTAGAGGATTTCACAATTGTCATCGACATTGGTAGGTCATACGGCCATCTGATACTATTTTCCATGGCACACCTTTTCAGAAGTTTTCTTTTGTTCATCTATATTTTACAGATTAGTACTTGCGGTTCATTTCAGCCTCATTTCATTAAGAAGCTTTACCCCATGTCTTTGTCTTTCTAGGTTATCGAGTCTCGGTTGATTACTAAACCCGTCGGGTTAAGCCCCAATCTTTTCCCCAGCCGTCCTTAATTCTAAGGCTTGCATCCTGCGGCTGCCCGGCCCCATGGCCCCTGGTGGTTGCGTCGGCCCCATGGCTTCAGGGGTCCGACCAATGGTTGTCTGTCCACCTGTGCAGATATGCTTTTGGTTTTGAATGACTCACATCTTTACCTGCTTGCCAGGTTATGTTATTTAGGTTCATTTTAGTTAATGTCCGTTATGATCTCCATTTTTCTGTCACGTTTCCCTTCGTCTTTTCAGGTCATGCAGTTGAATTCATGTTGGGGGTCACCTTCCACGTCAGTCAGGTCTCGTTCCTAACGATATTTCGCCTTGCATGTTATTCAGGCACGTAGTTTATCTTAGGTATCGCCTGCCACATCGGTCAGACTCATGGTTTAATTTCAGCTGCACCTTATTCAGGTCACTTATTATAGTTATAATTTCTTGATTTAAAAAAATAAAAAAAATAATAATAACTTGGCCCCATGGCTTCGGGGGCCCGATGAGGGCTTTGGCCCCATGGCTTCGGGGGCTCAATGATGGCTTCGGTCCCATGGCTTCGGGGGCCCGATGACTGTTTTCAGTCCTGCTGGGCTGATTGCCTAGTTGGTTGTCCATCTGTGCATCTGGGCTGATTTGGCCCGTATGTATCACATACATACCTGCTTCCCTAATTTCCTAATGATCCATGTTGATCGCTCACTTTATGTTTTGACCGCAAACTGGTCCGGTTCGCCCTACAGCATCATTGTCATGTCTTACGCAGATATTTCGTCTTGCTTTAATTGTTCATGCTTTCGTTCAGGTCCTGCCAGAGGAGGAACAAGTAGGACAATTCCCTCTAGCATTTCAGTCTCTGATCGTAGTCGATCATATCTTTTCAACCAGGTCCCCGCACAAAGTCTTTGCCTTTTTACCACGACCAGGAATTCATTTTCGCCTGTAGCTTCATTGCAATTGCATTCCCTCACTCATGGGAGGGCATAGACAGAATCTTGTATATTATGGCTTCGTAGCTTCTTTCCGCACTAACCTCCGACTCCCTACAACCACGTTGAATCGGGTTTTGGACAAGGTTCAGCATTTCCTCACGGTAGAAGATTCAGATAGTAGGTCGGTCTTCTCGTCTCAAGCGTTAAAACAATTCTCTGGGGCACACAATAGAACAACGTGGCTAGCAGATAGCTGTTGTCTGGGGAACTATTCAAGGATTCTCTTCCTATCTACAGTCGTGGCCAAAAGTTTTGAGAATTACATAAATATTGGAAATTGGAAAAGTTGCTGCTTAAGTTTTTATAATAGCAATTTGCATATACTCCAGAATGTTATGAAGAGTGATCAGATGAATTGCATTGTCCTTCTTTGCCATGAAAATTTACTTAATCCCAAAAAAAACCTTTCCACTGCATTTCATTGCTGTCATTAAAGGACTTGCTGAGATCATTTCAGTAATCGTTTGTTAACTCAGGTGAGAATGTTGACGAGTAGGGATGAGCGAACCCGAACTGTATAGTTCGGGTTCGTACCGAATTTTGGGGTGTCCGTGACACGGACACGAACATTTTCGTAAAAGTCCGGGTTCGGGTTCGGTGTTCGGCGCTTTCTTGGTGCTTTTTGAAAGGCTGCAAAGCAGCCAATCAACAAGCGTCATACTACTTGCCCCAAGAGGCCATCACAGCCTTGCCTACTATTGGCATGGCTGTGATTGGCCAGTGCAGCATGTGACCCAGCCTCTATATAAGCTTGGGTCACGTAGCGCTGCACGTCACTCTGCTGATACAAGCGTAGGGAGAGGTTGCTGCTGCGACGTTAGGGCGAGATTAGGCAGATTAACTCCTCCAAAAGACTTAATTCAGTGATCGATCTCCAGCTGTGGATCATTGAAGTGCTGATATTGAATTGCTCACTTTTTTTAGGCTGCCCAGAGCGTTTTTATATCACTTTTTTCTGGGGTGATCTGCGGCCATTTTGTGGCTTGTGGTGCGCCAGCACAAGCTACCACCAAGTGCATTTAACCATCAATAGTGTGGTTATTTTTTGCTATATCCTACATCATGTGCAGGCTGAGCCTGTGTCAACCAAGTGCATTTAACCATCAATAGTGTGGTTATTTTTTGGCCATATACTACATCAGGTGCAGGCTGAGCCTGTGTCACCCAAGTGCATTTAACCATCAATAGTGTGGTTATTTTTTGCTATATCCTACATCAGGGTCAAGCTTTCATCAAGTGCATTTAACCATCAATAGTGTGGTTATTTTTTAGCAATATACTACATTAGGTGCAGGCTGAGCCTGTGTCACCCAAGTGAATTTAACCATCAATAGTGTGGTTATTTTTTGGCCATATACTACATCAGGGGCAAGTTGAGCCTGTCACCCAGCGCCTAAAAAATAGGCCTGACATTTCTATTCCTCCAAATCAGTACAGTTTTAGCTGGTCAAGTTATATTTAGTGACCGTAAAAGCACAGTTTTTGTTCTGGGTTGAAAAACTATTCCCAAATTTGCCATTCTCAAAATTAGTAGTTTCTGCTATATCAGGCCTACTTTAAATCTATCCCAAAAAGGATATCTTAGATTCAAGGTGCTGATAGTGTCATTCTGAAAAACTTAACACACACGCTACAGTGCAGATACAAGTCTTATTCTGTGATTAAAGTTATATCTGTCACACAGCGCGTAAAAAATAGGCCTCACATTTATATTCAACCAAATCTGTCATTACTTGTGTGCCTGTATTAGTGTAATACGGTACCTAAATAGATAGCCAGACAGTGTTAGGTGTCTGTAAAAAAAGGCCTGAATTTTAATTCAATACATTGGCCCGAATAATATTTTTCTTATTGTGGTTAACGGTAACAATGAGGAAAACAACTAGTAAGGGACGCGGACGTGGACATGGTCATGGTGGTGTTAGTGGACCCTCTGGTGCTGGGAGAGGACGTGGCCGTTCTGCCACAGCCACACGTCCTAGTGTACCAACTACCTCAGGTCCCAGTAGCCGCCAGAATTTACAGGGATATTTGGTGGGGCCCAATGCCGTTCTAAGGATGGTAAGGCCTGAGCAGGTACTGGCATTAGTCAATTGGGTGGCCGACAGTGCATCCAGCACGTTCACATTATCTCCCACCCAGTCTTCTGCAGAAAGCGCACAGATGGTGCATGAAAACCAAGCCCATCAGTCTGTCACATCACCCCCATGCATATCAGGGAAACTGTCTGAGCCTCAAGTTATGCAGCAGTCTCTTATGCTGTTTGAAGACTCTGCTGCCAGGGTTTCCCAAGGGCATCCACCTAGCCCTTCCCCAGGGGTGGAAGAGATAGAATGCACTAACGCACAACCACTTATGTTTCCTGATGATGAGGACATGGGGATACCACCTCAGCACGTCTCTGATGATGACGAAACACAGGTGCCAACTGCTGTGTCTTTCTGCAGTGTGCAGACTGAACAGGAGGTCAGGGATCAAGACTGGGTGGAAGACGATGCAGGGGACGATGAGGTCCTAGACCCCACATGGAATGAAGGTCGTGCCACTGACTTTCACAGTTCAAAGGAAGAGGCAGTGGTAAGACCGAGCCAACAGCGTAGCAAAAGACAAAGAGGGAGCAGTGGGCAAAATCAGAACACCCGCCGCCAAGAGACTCCGCCTGCTACTGACCGCCACCATCTGGGACCGAGCACCCCAAAGGCAGCTTCAAGGAGTTCCCTGGCATGGCACTTCTTTAAACAATGTGCTGACGACAAGACCCGAGTGGTTTGCACGCTGTGCCATCAGAGCCTGAAGCGAGGCATTAACGTTCTGAACCTTAGCACAACCTGCATGACCAGGCACCTGCATGCAAAGCATGAACTGCAGTGGAGTAAACACCTTAAAAACAAAGAAGTCACTCAGGCTCCCCCTGCTACCTCTTCTGCTGCTGCCGCCTCAGCCTCTTCTGCTGCTGCCGCCGCCTCGGCCTCTTCCTCCGCCTCTGGAGGAACGTTGGCACCTGCCGCCCAGCAAACATGGGATGTACCACCACCTGCGTCACCAAGCATCTCAACCATGTCACATGGCAGCGTTCAGCTCTCCATCTCACAAACATTTGAGAGAAAGTGTAAATTCCCACCTAGCCACCCTCGATCCCTGGCCCTGAATGCCAGCATTTCTAAACTACTGGCATATGAAATGCTGTCATTTAGGCTGGTGGACACACACAGCTTCAAACAGCTCATGTCGCTTGCTGTCCCACAGTATGTTGTTCCCAGCCGGCACTACTTCTCCAAGAGAGCCGTGCCTTCCCTGCACAACCAAGTGTCCGATAAAATCAAGTGTGCACTGCGCAACGCCATCTGTGGCAATGTCCACCTAACCACAGATACGTGGACCAGTAAGCACGGTCATGGACGCTATATCTTCCTAACTGCACACTGGATAAATGTAGTGGCGGCTGGGCCCCAGGCGGAGAGCTGTTTGGCGCACGTCCTTCCGCCGCCAAGGATCGCAGGGCAACATTCTTTGCCTCCTGTCTCCTCCTCCTCCTACTCAGCTTCCTCCTCCTCTTCTTCCACCTGCTCATCCAGTCAGCCACACACCTTCACCACCAACTTCAGCACAGCCCGGGGTAAACGTCAGCAGGCCGTTCTGAAACTCATATGTTTGGGGGACAGGCCCCACACCGCACAGGAGTTGTGGCGGGGTATAGAACAACAGACCGACGAGTGGTTGCTGCTGGTGAGCCTCAAGCCCGGCCTGGTGGTGTGCGATAATGGGCAAAATCTCGTTGCAGCTCTGGGACTAGCCGGTTTGACGCACATCCCTTGCCTGGCGCATGTGCTGAATTTGGTGGTGCAGAAGTTCATTCGCAACTACCCCGACATGTCAGAGCTGCTGCATAAAGTGCAGGCCGTCTGTTCGCGCTTCCGGCGTTCACACCCTGCTGCTGCACGCCTGTCTGCGCTACAGCGTAACTTCGGCCTTCCCGCTCACCGCCTCATATGCGATGTGCCCACCAGGTGGAACTCCACCTTGCACATGCTGGATAGACTGTGCGAGCAGCAGCAGGCCATAGTGGAGTTTCAGCTGCAGCACGCACGGGTCAGTCGCACTGCGGAACAGCACCACTTCACCACCAATGACTGGGCCTCCATGCGATACCTGTGTGCCCTGTTGCGCTGTTTCGAGTACTCCACCAACATGGCCAGTGGCGATGACGCCGCTATTAGCGTTACAATACCACTTTTATGTCTCCTTGAGAAAACACTTAGGGCGATGATGGAAGAGGAGGTGGCCCAGGAGGAAGAGGAGGAAGAGGGGTCATTTTTAGCACTTTCAGGCCAGTCTCTTTGAAGTGACTCAGAGGGAGGTTTTTTGCAACAGCAGAGGCCAGGTACAAATGTGGCCAGACAGGGCCCACTACTGGAGGACGAGGAGGACGAGGATGAGGAGGAGGTGGAGGAGGATGAGGATGAAGCATGTTCACAGCGGGGTGGCACCCAAAGCAGCTCGGGCCCATCACTGGTGTGTGGCTGGGGGGAAACACAGGACGATGACGATACGCCTCCCACAGAGGACAGCTTGTCCTTACCTCTGGGCAGCCTGGCACACATGAGCGACTACATGCTGCAGTGCCTGCGCAACGACAGCAGAGTTGCCCACATTTTAACGTGTGCGGACTACTGGGTTGCCACCCTGCTGGATCCCCGGTACAAAGACAATGTGCCCACCTTACTTCCTACACTGGAGCGTGATAGGAAGATGCACGAGTACAAGCGCACGTTGGTAGAAGCGCTACTGAGAGCATTCCCAAATGTCACAGGGGAACCAGTGGAAGCCCAAGGCGAAGGCAGAGGAGGAGCAAGAGGTCGCCAACGCAGCTGTGTCACGGCCAGCTCCTCTGAGGGCAGGGTTAGCATGGCAGAGATGTGGAAAAGTTTTGTCACCACGCCACAGCTAACTGCACCACCACCTGATACGGAACGTGTTAGCAGGAGGCAACATTTCACTAACATGGTGGAACAGTACCTGTGCACACCCCTCCACGTACTGACTGATGGTTCGGCCCCATTCAACTTCTGGGTCTCCAAATTGTCCACGTGGCCAGAGCTAGCCTTTTATGCCTTGGAGGTGCTGGCCTGCCCTGCGGCCAGCTTTTTGTCTGAACGTGTATTCAGCACGGCAAGGGGCGTCATTACAGACAAACGCAGCCGCCTGTCTACAGCCAATGTGGACAAGCTGACGTTCATAAAAATGAACCAGGCATGGATCCCACAGGACCTGTCCATCCCTTGTGCAGATTAGACATTAACTACCTCCCCTTAACAATATATTATTGTACTCCAGGGCACTTCCTCATTCAATCCTATTTTTATTTTTATTTTACCATTATATTGCGGGGCAACCCAAAGTTGAATGAACCTCTCCTCTGTCTGGGTGCCGGGGCCTAAATGTGTGACAGTGGCCTGTTCCAGTGGTGGGTGACATGAAGCCTGATTCTCTGCTATGACATGAAGACTGATTCTCTGCTGACATGAAGCCAGATTCTCTGTTACGGGACCTCTCTCCTCTGTCTGGGTGCCTGGGCCTAAATATGTGACAGTGGCCTGTTCCAGTGGTGGGTGACGTGAAGCCTGATTCTCTGCTATGACATGAAGACTGATTCTCTGCTGACATGAAGCCTGATTCTCTGTTATGGGACCTCTCTCCTCTGCCTGGGTGCCTGGGCCTAAATATGTGACAGTGGCCTGTTCCAGTGGTGGGTGACGTGAAGCCTGATTCTCTGCTATGACATGAAGACTGATTCTCTGCTGACATGAAGCCTGAATCTCTGTTATGGGACCTCTCTCCTCTGCCTGGGTGCCTGGGCCTAAATATGTGACAGTGGCCTGTTCCAGTGGTGGGTGACGTGAAGCCTGATTCTCTGCTATGACATGAAGACTGATTCTCTGCTGACATGAAGCCTGAATCTCTGTTATGGGACCTCTCTCCTCTGCCTGGGTGCCTGGGCCTAAATATGTGACAGTGCCCTGTTCCAGTGGTGGGTGACGTGAAGCCTGATTCTCTGCTATGACATGAATACTGATTCTCTGCTGACATGAAGCCTGAATCTCTGTTATGGGACCTCTCTCCTCTGCCTGGGTGCCTGGGCCTAAATATGTGACAGTGGCCTGTTCCAGTGGTGGGTGACGTGAAGCCTGATTCTCTGCTATGACATGAAGACTGATTCTCTGCTGACATGAAGCCTGAATCTCTGTTATGGGACCTCTCTCCTCTGCCTGGGTGCCTGGGCCTAAATATGTGACAGTGGCCTGTTCCAGTGGTGGGTGACGTGAAGCCTGATTCTCTGCTATGACATGAAGACTGATTCTGTGCTGACATGAAGCCAGATTCTCTGTTACGGGACCTCTCTCCTCTGTCTGGGTGCCTGGACCTAAATATGTGACAGTGGCCTGTTCCAGTGGTGGGTGACGTGAAGCCTGATTCTCTGCTATGACATGAAGACTGATTCTCTGCTGACATGAAGCCTGAATCTCTGTTATGGGACCTCTCTCCTCTGCCTGGGTGCCTGGGCCTAAATATGTGACAGTGCCCTGTTCCAGTGGTGGGTGACGTGAAGCCTGATTCTCTGCTATGACATGAAGACTGATTCTCTGCTGACATGAAGCCTGAATCTCTGTTATGGGACCTCTCTCCTCTGCCTGGGTGCCTGGGCCTAAATATGTGACAGTGGCCTGTTCCAGTGGTGGGTGACGTGAAGCCTGATTCTCTGCTATGACATGAAGACTGATTCTCTGCTGACATGAAGCCTGAATCTCTGTTATGGGACCTCTCTCCTCTGCCTGGGTGCCTGGGCCTAAATATGTGACAGTGGCCTGTTCCAGTGGTGGGTGACGTGAAGCCTGATTCTCTGCTATGACATGCAGACTGATTCTCTGCTGACATGAAGCCAGATTCTCTGTTACGGGACCTCTCTCCTCTGCCTGGGTGCCTGGGCCTAAATATCTGACAATGGACTGTTCCAGTGTTGGGTGACGTAAAGCCTGATTCTCTGCTATGACATGCAGACTGATTCTCTGCTGACATGAAGCCAGATTCTCTGTTACGGGACCTCTCTCCTCTGCCTGGGTGCCGGGGCCTAAATATATGACAATGGACTGTTACAGTGGTGGCTGACGTGAAGCCAGATTCTCTGCTATGGCATGAAGACTGATTCTCTGCTGACGTGAAGCCAGATTCTCTGCTATGGGACCTCTGTCCAATTGATATTGGTTAATTTTTTTTTTTTTTTATTTTTTTTTAAATTCATTTCCCTATCCACATTTGTTTGCAGGGGATTTACCTACATGTTGCTGCCTTTTGCAGCCCTCTAGCTCTTTCCTGGGCTGTTTTACAGCCTTTTTAGTGCCGAAAAGTTCGGGTCCCCAATGACTTCAATGGGGTTCGGGTTCGGCCGAACTTCTCGAACCCGAACATCCAGGTGTTCGCTCAACTCTATTGACGAGCACAAGGCTGGAGATTATTATGTCAGGCTGATTGGGTTAAAATGGCAGACTTGACATGTTAAAAGGAGGGTGTTCTTCCATTGTTAACCATGGTGACCTGCAAAGAAATGCGTGCAGCCATCATTGCGTTGCATAAAAATGGCTTCACAGGCAAGGATATTGTGGCTACTTAGATTGCAACTCAATCAACAATTTAAAGATCATCAAGAACTTCAAGGAAAGAGGTTAAATTCTTGTTAAGAAGGCTTCTGGGCGTCCAAGAAAGTCCAGCAAGCGCCAGGATCGTCTCCTAAAGAGGATTCAGCTGCGGGATCGGAGTGCCACCAGTGCAGAGCTTTCTCAGGAATGGCAGCAGGCAGGTGTGAGCGCATCTTCACGCACAGTGAGGCGAAGACTTTTGGAAGATGGCCTGGTGTCAAGAAGGGCAGCAAGGAAGCCACTTCTCTCCAAAAAAAAAACAACAGGGACAGATTGATCTTCTGCAGAAAGTTTGGTGAATGGACTGCTGAGGACTGGGGCAAAGTCATATTCTCTGATGAAGCCTCGTTCCGATTGTTTGGGGCATCTGGAAAAAGGCTTGTCCGAGAAGAAAAGGTGAGCGCTACCATCAGTCCTGTGTCATGCCAACAGTAAAGCATCCTGAGACCATTCATGTATGGGGTTGCTTCTCATCCAAGGGAGTGGGCTCACTCACAATTTTGCCCAAAAACACAGCCATGAATAAAGAATGGTATCAAAACACCCTCCAACAGCAACTTCTTCCAACAATCCAACAACAGTTTGGTGAAGAACAATGCATTTTCCAGCATGATGGAGCACCGTGCCATAAGGCAAAAGTGATAACTAAGTGGCTTGGGGACTAAAACATTGACATTTTGGGTCCATGGCCTGGAAACTCCCCAGATCTTAATCCCATTGAGAACTTGTGGTCAATCCTCAAGAGGCGGGTGGACAAACAAAAACCCACTAATTCTGACAAACTCCAAGAAGTGATTATGAAAGAATGGGTTGCAATCAGTCAGGAATTGGCCCAGAAGTTGATTGAGAGCATGCCCAGTCGAATTGCAGAGGTCCTGAAAAAGAAGGGCCAACACTGCAAATACTGACTCTTTGCATAAATGTCATGTAATTGTCAATAAAAGCCTTTGAAATGTATGAAGTGCGCGTAATTTTATTTCACTACATCACAGGAACAACTGAAACAAAGATCTAAAAGCAGTTTAGCAGCAAACTTGTGAAAACTAATATTTGTGCCATTCAAAAAACTTTTGGCCACGACTGTAGATAGTTCTTTTTGGCCCTCATTCCTGCATAGTCTAGGCAGTTAGGTTTCAGTCCCACGATCTCCTGAGGCTAGGGCGTTGCCAGTACTCCGTAGAACCAAAACTTTACAAGGTTCATTTGGTTTTCATGATCCATTTCACAACGTATTCCCGGTCCTCCATTCCGCTTTGGGGCAGTATCCACAATATTGAGCATCATGTCTCTGGCCTTGTCATCCACAAGATGGGTTGTAGGTCTCCTTCTGGCCTTGCCTCATACACCCCGAATTTTTCGCTCTAGATCCCTGACACCTTGCAGTTGGCTTGGGATTAGTTTGCATATGCCATTCGAGTTCCTTTTCTACCCTACTTGGCTTGGTTTTTTGCCCACTTATAGGCCTACCCACGATCATGGCTTAGGGCACACAACAAGCCATTTAGTCAGGTTAGCTAAGACACGCCTAGCTGGGTTAGGTTGTTCCCGTTGTTTCTCTCCCTAGGGTTCTTCGGATATCTCTTGGCCGTAGCCATGACCACAAGTTGGTAAGGCTGATCACGCAATATCGCGCTTCTTCTGGCCGCTGAAAACGTCATTGTGCAAACTTGCGCTTTATAAAGACAACGCCCTGTAGCCGTGACTGTGAGTAACAGCTGAGCGCATAAATTGGTGACGTTAAAATCACGTACATGAAAAAGATTGTTACATACAAATTAGTACCATATACTTAATTGTGCAATAATGATTATACTGACATGCTCATATCACGCAGTTAACTATGCGCTAATAATACTAATTCACAATCTCCACTGGTTACTTAATGCCAGATATACAGCACAGATGGGCATGGCTATCCAGGAGGGGATCTTCCTCATAAGGAGTCCACTATCTCACCATAACAGAACTCGACACAAATAGGTTTCATCATTTCATAATTCACATCTTAGAGGAACACAGACATGTCATTCCTATCGTTCAACCCCGCTGCTCCGGTGGCTCCGGTGCGTATAATCCACCTTGCCTCCCTCTGCAGGAGCAGCTGTGTCGATCCCCTCCCCTAGGGATGGGTCTAACCTGTTCCACTCCTGCAAAGGAAAGGCAACGCGGATGGCCGCCATGCGCGGCTCTGATATGTTCAATCAAGCGGGTGCATCCCTTGCCCGATCGAATGGAATTGACGTGTTCCCGTATTCTCTCAAAAAGTGGATGGATTGTTTTGCCAATATAGAACCTCTTACACGGACAAAAAATGACATAGATGACATAGGGTGTCCGACAAGTCATGAAATCCCTAACTACGTGTTTGACTCCTCCTATTTGTAGCCATTTGCTACACACATTCAATGCGCAAAAGGAGCAGTGCCCGCACTTAGTTTCCTCTTGATTTTTTTACTTGTGAGCCATGTCTCAGCCGTCGGTTTACGCAACACACTACTGACCAATTTATCTTTAAGGGTTGAACACTTTCTAAACGTAACCAATGGCCGCTGGCTAGTGAGGTTCTTCAAGGCAGGATCCCCCTTAAGCAAATCCCAATTTTCATTTATTACCCGCTTGATAATATCAGCAGCGGGACTATATTTAAATGCGAAGGCAAAACGGGATTGCTTGATGCTTCTATCTTTCTCCACCAGCAATGAATCTCGATCGAGTGCTGCTGCCCTCCGCAATGCTGTCGAGACTCACCAACTCACCAAGTCCCAATTCACCAACTTTGAAAAGAGACTTAACAAGCAACTTTTAGCCACTCAAATGGCGATCAAGGAGAGAAAGAGGGATAAGTTTATAAGGAACAAAAATGATTATGAACACGACCGAGTGTTCGATTGGGGCAAAAAGAAAACGCGCCCTAAACGTATACCACGAAGAGGACGTAACGACTTTTGGACAACAGACTCGGATTCTAGCTTATCAGAGGGAAATGGAGCAAATCTGGTGAATAACCCCATCCCTTTAGAAAAAGAACGAGAAGGGGACGTGGGAGATGTGCAAGAAAAGTTCAAAGAAATTCGCAAGTCAACGAGACGGAGACAACAGGTCTCATGGCAACAATAGAAACAGAGGGTGAAGCGTCCAACACCAATGCTATGGTCATAGTGGTGAATCTCACGGGGTTAGAACTGCCCCCGGGCTGTGTCCCTCTCCTCAATCGAGGGTTGGGATTCAGCCTAGCAGAGCAGTTCTGCCCTGTTGATTTTTAAATTGATTTGTTCCTGTCCGTCCGTAAATTATTTCTCAAAAAAATGTTCATGGAATCTCCATCTAGTGAAAAACCTCCGTTGCCTGGGGAAATCCCAGCGACAATATCGGAGACTGATTTTCATTTGAAGGGTCGCTTTGATGAGGAGGAGATAGAATGTATTCAGTTCTTGGCCAATATGGAGGCAGAGGAGACAGTCAGTAGTGGTAGCCAGGTGGAGAAACATGTAGGCGGCATCAGGTCCACCTTCCTTCCTCCCATTCTGGCCGGCTCAGCGATAGACCTGTTCCACAAACGGGTATTGAGGGAGATGCGTGCGCTGATGTATCCAGCAGCACCCCCTAATATTACTGGGGAAGAGTATCAGGCCCTTTTGTGGTTAAAACAACAGGAAAATTTTGTAATAGAGCCGGCCGACAAGGGAGGGAATGTGGTCCTGATGACCAGGGAGTATTATTTGGAGGAGGCAGGTAGAAAATTGGGGGACGGCACAGTGTATCAGAAGTTGAGGGGGGACCCCATTCAGGGGATAACCTCGAGACTCTGTGCACTAATAGAGAAATACATAGTGGCCGGGTTCCTACCCAAAGGCATGGCTAGAAAGCTTATTCCTACCCATCCCAAAGCTCCTGTATGGTACTTCGTACCGAAAATCCATAAGTCACTGACCCGACCCCCAGGCCGCCCTATAGTGGCCGGGATCGGGTCAGTGACAGAACCACTTTCTGGCAATGTGGACTGGCTCCTCAGGCCGCTCCTCTCCAGTACTCCGACATACCTTAAGGACACAGGCGACTTCCTCCGTGCACTCCAGCTTTTTGAGTGGCGGAGTGAGTTCAGCCTGGTGTCCTTGGATGTCGAGTCTGTATACGAGGATTCCCCATGATTTAGGGCTCCGGGCCATTAATCTCGTACTAAATAGGAGCGACAAGGGAATTATGTTCAATAGCTTCATCCATGAGGCACTTGATTTAGTTCTCACCAGCAATGTGCTCCAGTTCGACGGCCAGTGGTACCGCCAGGTACTAGGTTCTGCAATAGGCAGACCTGTGTCTTGCACCTTTGCGAACCTGTACCTGGCGGTATTTGAAGAGACATATATATTCTCGGTGGGTAACCCCTTCCTGCGGTTTATACATTTATAGTCGACAATGTTTTTTTGGTCTGGTCGGGCGGCGAGGAGTCATGTCGCAAATTTGTGGACTACCTCAACGAGCACAACCGGATGAACATGTGATTCACTCTCAATTTTGGGGGTGGATCGCTGAACTTCCTAGATGTGCACGTTACAGTAGAGGACGGTGTATTACACACCGCGGGCTTTCGCAAGCCCACGGCGACTAACTCGCTGCTCCACCAGACCAGTTTTCATCCGCCATCGGTGAAGGGAGCCGTCCCATACGGACAGTCCGTCCGTTTGCGGAGGATCAACGACACCGATGGCGGATTTCATCGGCATGCAAATAAGTCAGGAACCGATTGTTGGACCGGGGTTACCCACCGAGAATAGTCTCGACAGCATTGCGGAGGGCAGCAGCACTCGATCGAGATTCATTGCTGGTGGAGAAAGATAGAAGCATCGAGCAATCCCGTTTTGCCTTCGCATTTAAATATAGTCCCGCTGCTGATATTATCAAGCGGGTAATAAATTAAAATAGGGATCTGCTTAAGGGGGATCCTGCCTTGAAGAACCTTACTAGCCAGCGGCCATTGGTTACGTTTAGAAAGTGTTCAACCCTTAAAGATAAATTGGTCAGTAGTGTGTTGTATAAACCGACGGCTGAGACATGGCTCACAAGTAAAAAATCAAGAGGAAACTAAGTGCGGGCACTGCTCCTTTTGTGCATTGAATGTGTGTAGCAAATGGCTACAAATAGGAGGAGTCAAACACGTAGTTAGGGTGTCTGACAAGTCTTGAAATCCCTATGTCGTCTATGTCTTTTTTTTTGTCCGTGTAAGAGGTTCTATATTGGCAAAACAATCCGCCCACTTTTTGAGAGAATACAGGAACACGTCAATTCCATTTGATCGGGCAAGGGATGCCCCCGCTTGATTGAACATATCAGAGCCGCGAATGGCGGCCATCCGCGTTGCCTTTCCTTTGCAGGAGTGGAACAGGTTTGACCCATCCCTAGGGGAGGGGATCGACAACGGCTGCTCCTGCAGAGGGAGGCAAGGTGGATTATACGTACCGGAGCCACCGGAGCAGCGGGGTTGAACGATAGGAATGACATGTCCGTGTTCCTCTAAGATGTGAATTATGAAATTATGAAACCTATTTGTGTCGAGTTCTGTTATGGTGAGATTGTGGACTCTTTATGAGGAAGATCCCCTCCTGGATAGCCATGCCCATCTGTGCTGTATATCTGGCATTAAGTAACCAGTGGAGATTGTGAATTAGTATTATTAGCGCATAGTTAACTGCATGATATGAGCATGTCAGTATAATTATTATTGCACAATTAAGTATATGGTACTAATTTGTATGTAACAATCTTTTTCATGTACGTGATTTTAACGTCACCAATTTATGCGCTCAGCTGTTACTCACAGTCACGGCTACAGGGCGTTGTCTTTATAAAGCACAAGTTTGCGCGATGACGTTTTCAGCGGCCAGAAGAAGCGCGATATTGCGCGCGAAACGGCCGTAGCCGCCGATCATCTGTAATCAGCTGTCCGCCCCATGACCACAAATATAGATTTTCACTTTTTCCCAATATATGGGATTGAAGCACTCAGACGGTATAGAAATGCAATGCGCTGTGATAAACTGTTTCTGCCGCAGACAAGAAAACTGGGTGCAAATTCTGTGAAATTTGTATATATATTGATTTTTCACTTTTTCCCAATATATGGGATTGAAGTGCACAGACAGTATATAAATGCTATGCACTGCGATAGACTGTTTCAACCATTGACAAGAAAACTGTGCTGATTCAGTGAAATTTGTATATATTGATTTTCACTATATCCCAATATATGGCCTTGAAGTGCACAGACGGTATTCTAATGTAGAGCACTGAGATTAATGGGTTAAACAGATGACAGCAAAAATTGGGTCAGAATACAGAATGCTAAGTAAAATAGCGCTGGAGGGGTTAAAAAAAATAAAAAATTATTTAACTCACCTTAATCCACTTGATCGCGCAGCCGGAATCTCTTCTGACTTCTTTCTTTGCTGTGTGTAGGAACAGGACCTGTGGTGACGTCACTCCGGTCATCACATGATCCATCACATGATCTTTTACCATGCTATAAGGGAAAATATTAAAGATCTGGTCCCCATCCCGATCGTCTCCTAGCAACCATGCGTGAAAATCGCACCGCATCCGCACTTGCTTGCGGATGCTTGCGATTTTCACGCAGCCCCATTCACTTCTATGGGGCCTGCATTGCGTGAAAAACGCACAAAATAGAGCTTACTGCGATTTTCACGCAATGCACAAGTGATGCGTGAAAATCACCGCTTATGTGAACAGCCCCATAGAAATGATTGGGTCGGGATTCAGTGCGGGTGCAATGCGTTCAACTCACGCATCGCATCTGCGCGGAATACTCTCCCATGTGAAAGGGGCCTAACACTGACAAATGTAAAGTTATGCACATGGGAAGGAATAATGCAAGTCACCCGTACATACTAAATGGCAAAACACTCAGTAACACTGACATGGAAAAGGATCTAGGAATTTTAATAAACAGCAAACTAAGCTGCAAAAACCAAGGCCAATAACATAATGGGTTGCATCAAAAGGGGCATAGATGCCTGTGATGAGAACATAGTCCTCCCACTTTACTAATCATTAGTCAGACCACACATGGAGTACTGTGTACAGTTCTGGGCTCCTGTGAACAAGGCAGACATAGCAGAGCAGGAGAGGGTCCAGAGGGGGGCAACTAAAGTAATAACTGGAATGGGGCAACTACAGTACCCTGAAACATTATCAAAATTAGGGTTATTCACTTTAGAAAAAAGACGACTGAGGGGAGATCTAATTGCTATGTATAAATATATCAGGGGTCAGTACAGAGATCTATCCCATCATCTATTTATCATCAGGACTGTAACTGTGACGAGGGGACATCCTCTGCGTCTGGAGGAAAGAAGGTTTGTACACAAACATAGAAGAGGATTCTTTACGGTAAGAGCAGTGAGACTATGGAACTCTCTGCCTGAGGAGGTGGTGATGGTGAGTACAATAAAGGAATTCAAGAGGGGCCTGGATGTATTTCTGGAGTGTAATAATATTACAGGCTATAGCTACTAGAGAGGGGTCGTTGATCCAGGGAGTTATTCTGATTGCCTCATCGGAGTCGGGAAGGAATTTTTTATTCCCCTAAAGTGAGGAAAATTGGCTTCTACCTCACAGGGTTTTTTTTTTTTTTTTTGCCTTCCTCTGGATAAACTTGCAGGATGACAGGTCGAACTGGATGGACAAATGTCTTTTTTCGGCCTTATGTACTATGTTACTGAAAAGTTCGGGTTCAGGTCCGGGGTCCAAAAAGCCTAAAGTTCAGTACAAACCCAAAATTTACAGTTTGGGTTCGCTCAACCCTACTGTCCAGTAGTCCAGAGGATCTTTTATGTGGGATGGCAGGGTACTGTCCAAGTATGCCACCACCTGCAGGTTCATTTTCTGCTCCATGTCTTGATGCTGCGGCTGGTGGGTGGTTTCTTCATGAGGTGGGCAGCTAGATATACGCCAAAACTGGTGGTATCAGACAGCACTTTCACCCCAATAACAGGCACGGATTACTGGAATTACTTATGTATCATATAGTGCAAACAACCTAAAAGCTGTAGTTTTAGATAAATTTGGATCCCCAATTAGTGAAGCAAGGTGTAATAGTAATCACCCCTATTACCCAGGCTTTACAATCCCCTATTGGTTCCTGAATAGAGTTGAGTGAACCCGAACTGTAAAGTTCGGGTTCGTACCGAACTTTAGGGTTTTCGGCACCCGGACCCGAACATTTATGTAAAAGTTCGGGTTCGGCAATTTTTATGGCGCTTTTTGAAAGGCTGCAAAGCAGCCAATCAACAAGCGTCATGCTACTTGCCCCAAAAGGCCATCACAGCCATGCCTACTATTGGCATGGCTGTGATTGGCCAACTGCAGCATGTGACCCAGCCTCTATTTAAGCTGGAGTTACGTAGCGCCGCCTGTCACTCTGCTCGGATTAGTGTAGGGAGAGGCTGCAGCTGCTGTGAGGGAGAGATCAGGGAGAAATCTTATCAAGAACTGGTTTATGTACTCAGCGATCTACAGAAAAAGTGTTTTTTTTTAAGCCTGCCCTGAGCCAACTACTGCTGAAAACGAACTTTTTTTTTCTACAGTTAGTCAATATCAATACATGATCAGCAGCCATTTTATGCAACGATAGTGCACCAGCATAGTCTATCTGCAAGTCCAGAAATACAGCTTTGACATACTGGGGTGAAAAAACACTCTAATATACTGCACATCTGGGATTAGACAAGCATAAGTGACTGTCACATTTAGGACAGAAATACAGCTTTTTGGTTAGGGTGAAAAAACCCTCTAATATACTGCACATCTGGGATTACACGTGCATAAGTCACTGTTACATTTAGGACAGAAATACGGCTTTAGCATACTGGGGTGAATAAAGCTTCTAATATACTGCACATATGGGATTACACGTGCATAAGTCACTGTCACATTTAGGACAGAAATACGGCTTTGGCATACTGGGGTGAAAAAAGCCTCTAATATACTGCACATCTGGGATTACACATGCATAAGTCACTGTCACATTTAGGGCATAAATACAGCTTTTTGGTTAGGGTGAAAAAACCCTCTTATATACTGCACATCTGGGATTACACGTGCATAAATCACTGTCACATTTAGTGTTGAATCTATTTTTATTATATAGAAAAAACAAAGCAATCAAACAAAGCAACAATGACACTGTATGAAAAAGATATCTCCAATTCCAGATCCACATGGAACATATAATATAGCGCAAAGATGGATTTGGAGGACAACATAGCTCCCTGGGCCGCAACAATGCGGACCAAAGAAGACAGTTACCACAAAATAAGTATTTAAGGAGTGATTCAGCGATGAGAGGTACAAAAAGTGTAACCTGAAGAGCCTTCACTGCTGAAAGGAAAGGTAATAGGAACTCAGGTCCACTTCCTATATCACTATGGCACATTAAACGGAAGGCTACTAATATGTAACTCCTAGTTAAACGGACTAAATCGTTAAACTAGCACAGACAGGGGGACAGACAAGAACACAACACGACAAACAAATGACAGATGAGGAAAGGGAAGGAGAGGGAGGAGGGTGGGGGTAGGGAGAATGCCCAAAAAGTATATCAAGGAGGCCAGGTGCAATCACCTGTGCCCAGCCAGGTTTGGAAACGAGAAGAGCTCCTAAATTGCTGCCAGGGTTCCCAGGTCAGTGTTAATGTTTGGATTTGGTTAGAGGCCTCGGCTTCCATCTCCTCCATCCTGAATAGGGCATCTAGGGCACGTATCCACGTAATTCTCAGCAAATTGTCCAAAGATCTCCACTGACGTGGAATGATCTGTCTCATAGAAAGAACAAATGCCTTAAGTACACCTTTTTTGACATGTTTGATCCTGCCCGGGAATATAGAGAGCAAAGCAATCAAAGGGGAAGGAGATATAGTAGACCGGTAAAGAGCATTATATAGAGCGAAAACGTCTTGCCACAATGGGGCGACCCCAGGGCAGTCCCACCAAATGTGGAGCATGGAACCAACCTCTGTTTGGCAACGCCAACAAGTGTTGGGTACCGATGTGAAAAAATGATGCAACTTAACCGGAGTCCTATACCAACGTGTAAGGATCTTGTAATTCATCTCCTGTAATCGACAAGACATGGATGATTTATGTGTAAATAAGAGGGAACGATTCCATTGCTCAGAGGATAGGGAGAATTTCAGTTCACTCTCCCAACCAGAGGCAAACCCAACACTTCTCATCTGTTCGAAGAGTGATAGGTCCACAACCCCGCCGGCACCCAGCAAGCCATATATCAAAGAAATACCATGATCCGGGCCTGTGTTGGCAACACAGAGCTTTTCAAAGTTTGTCAGAGGGGCAGACAACTGCGATCCGGGAGCCAGGGAACCCAAGAAACTACGAAGTTGAAAGTAGTGAAACCAGCGACCCAGGGAATTTAGGAATATATGTGATAGATCCCCAAGAGGTAAGAGGCCCGAGCTATTAAAAATATCTCTAATTAGAATCCGGGGAGGGGGGACAGTACAGAAGAATGGTAGTTTCCTGATCTGGGGGGGAAGACCAGGGTGAGCTACAATGTAAGTCAAAGGACTCGGAGCGGATATCAACTTGATTTTGGAGGCAAATCTACCCCATAGTTTAGTCAGGGTCTGGAGTAGAGGAGAGCGAAGAGTATGTAAGAGGCTATTTTGTGCTGCTACAGGAAGCCAAAATATCCCAGGTACTATATGTGGTTCAAGGGTGTGTTCTATGTCTACCCAAAGTTTAAGAGAGCATTTGTGTACAAGATCTAGAACACAATTTGAAATGGAAGCCCTAAAATATGCCTGAAAGTCGGGTAGGCCAGCTCCCCCCAAACTCTTTGCTCTGGACAAAACCCTGTAGCTCACCCTGGCCCTCGTGCCATTCCAGATAAACCTAGAGGCTAGTGATCGCAATTGGGCAAAAAATCTATTTGGAATATTACACGGGGCAGTCTGGAATAGGTAGAGGAATTTGGGTAAGATGTCCATCTTTAGGGCATTAATTCTACCAAACCAGGAAATCTGCAGGGGGGAACACTTCTGGAGAGAGGCCTCTACCTTCTTCAATAATGGTTTATAGTTTAGTTGGAAGAGATGGTTGGGATTTGCAGGGAGGTTAATGCCTAAATGGCGAATCGAGTCAGAGGCCACTTTAAACGAGAATCCTGCTTTGATGTGGGAAATTTCCCTGTGCGATAATGAGACATTCAAAATTTCGGATTTCTGGATATTTACTTTAAAGTTACTAAGTCTCCCAAATCTCTCAAACTCCTGGAGGACCGAAGGTAGGCCTATTCTGGGGTTTGACAGGTAGAGAAGCAAGTCGTCAGCAAAAAGGGACAATTTATGTTCCTTTGTTCCAATTCTCACCCCTTTTATAGACTGGTTATTGCGCAGAGCATTGGCCAAAGATTCCATGGTCAGGATATATAGGAAGGGGGATAAGGGACAACCCTGTCGTGTTCCATTATTAATAGCGAAATGTTTAGATATAAGGCCATTGGCCCTTACCTGAGCCGAGGGAGAAGAATATAGAGCCATAATACGCTTAATCATTTTAGAACCGAGACCTATACGTTCCAGGGTTAGGGCTAAAAAACCCCAGTTGACCCTGTCGAAGGCCTTCTCTGCGTCCACTGAAAGAAGACACAGAGGAGACCTAGTAAACCTAGCTTTAGCTATGATTCCCAAGGTCTTCAGGGTACTATCACGTGCTTCCCTGCCCGGGACGAAACCCACCTGTTCCTGATTAATACACTTCGGGATGAGGGGATGCAACCGCAAGGCTAGTAATTTAGCATACAATTTTAGGTCCACGTTCAAAAGAGAAATAGGCCTATAATTGGAGCAATAAGAGGGATCTTTATCAGGTTTGGGTATTACCGTTATATGGGCCTGTAAAGTTTGGGGAGGAAAAGGAGTTCCCGCTGCAGTGGAGTTAAAAGATTCAAGTAATAAGGGGGAGAGCTCCTCCATAAGAAGCTTGTAGAAGCGTGGGGTTAGGCCATCCGGGCCAGGACTTTTCCCATTTTTGAGTTCCCTTATAACTCCCACTAGTTCCGGGGATGAGAAGTCATCCTCCAGCACCAGAGAGTCTTCGCTAGGGATCTGTTCAGGGCCGAATTGGTCTAAATAATCTTTAGTATCTTGTGCAAAGGAAACCGACGTTGGGTCCCTCCCTGTGTTCAGGTCATAAAGAGAGCTATAATAAGTGCGGAATTCTGATGAGATTTCGTTCCCTTGTTGGATGTGGTAAGTGAGGAAATCTGGGTCTGGGGTAGCCTAGGATGTAGAGCTCTGGCAAGCCACTTCCCACTTTTATCACCATATTCAAAAAATCCAAATTTGACCTTATCACGTAGGCATAAGGTTCTTTGATCTAGGATTTGGATTATTTGCTGACGGAGAAGCGAGATATCAGCTTTCAACTGATCGGAGGGGGTCAATTTGTTCGAAGCCTCTCTCCCGTCGAGTTGTAAAAGGAGGGAGGAGAGTTTTGCGGACTTTTCTCTTTTGAGTCTAGCGCCATGGGATATGAAGATCCCCCTGAGCACACACTTAAGGGCTTCCCATTTAATCGGCGGGGGGGTGGGGTCTGTTTGGTGGTTATTTGTGAACTCAGAGATGGTCTTGCGTATGTCTGACATACACACCAGGTCATTAAGAAGATTATCATTCAATCTCCACGTGAAGGGACGGGAAGGCGTCTGTTGAAACCAAAGTAGGCCATATACGGGTGCGTGATCAGACCAAAGGAAGCCATCCATTGAGCTGAGTGGATCCGCGTCTAATAGAGACTGCGAAACAAATAAGTGGTCTAGTCTGGCATAACTATTATGGGCCAAAGAATGAAAACTGAAATCCCTGACTCCCGGATGCAGTACCCTCCAAAGATCTACCAGGTGGAGAGAGGACAGGTTTTCCTTAAAGGAACGCTGTGATGCCGGAGAGATAGCAGACCTACCAGACGAAGAGTCCAGACCCGGGTCTATTACCATATTTAGATCACCGCCCAGGATGATAGAGGATCCATCTGCAAAACGAGCCAGTTTCCTGAGAATCTTGGAGCCATATTTAGGCTACTTTCACACTTGCGGCAGAGTGATCCGGCAAGCAGTTCCGTTGCCGGAATTGACTGCCGGATCCGTTAAAGTAAACATTACCGGATATTTTTCATGCGACGGATCCGTCGTTCCGGCAATAGTATTTTATGCCGGATCCGTCATTCCGTTGCATCCGGCATACACTTTTCGACGTATCCGTCTGCCGGATCCGTCGTAATAACGGATCCGTCTGTTCCATTTCCTTCCGTTTGTAAACGGAAAGACGGATCCGTTATTTAAATTTCAGAGATAAAAGATTTTAATCTGTTAAGCAAATACTACAAGTGGCTATAAAAGAAAAAACAAGGTCACTTACCACTCAGAAGTTCCTTCTGCAGAGTGCAAAGATGATGCCAGGCCATATTAGTTTTGGATTTCAGGCTCTTATTCTGGTTTCGCGCTGGAGAAGACGTCTTCGAGACAGACAGCGTAGAAAGCGTCGCTATTGGGTGCATCCAATAACCTCTGCAAGGATAAGAAGGGGAGTTTTTGAAACTCTGTTTCCCGAATTGAGGAATTATCCTGACAAATTTTCTAATTACTTACGGATGACGGTAGAAAGTTTTGATGATCTTTTACAACGGGTGTCACCTCACATTCAAAGACAAGACACCACTTTCCGCCGCTGTGTTTCCCCAGCAGAACGCCTGTTGTTGACCATAAGGTAAAGTAGATAAATATTATATATAGTACCAATTTCTGTCTATATTTATATATACATTATATAATTTTTTTAAATACATAAAATTCTATTTTTCTATAGGTTTCTTGCAAGTGGAGAAAGTTTTAGCTCACTCCATTTCCAATTTCGCCTTGGCATATCGACTGTTTCAATTATTGTGAAGGAGACATGCCGTGTTTTGTGGGATCAACTTCATGATGAATTTATTCCACATCCAACTAGACAGCAGTGGAAAGAAATTGCTGAAAAATATTGGCAAATTTGTCAGTTTCCCAACTGCATAGGTGCAGTAGACGGGAAACATATAAGAATAATCAAGCTCCAAGGAACCGGATCTGAGTTTTACAACTATAAGAAATATTTTTCTATTATTCTAATGGCTATCGCTGATGCAGAATATCGTTTTGTTGCCGTCGACGTAGGGGCCTATAGACGCACCAACGATTCAATGGTTTTTAAAAATTCTTATATGGGACGGAGTCTATATAACAGACAATTTGATTTCCCTCAGCCTCAACCACTGCCAGGTACTGATGCCCCACCCATGCCGTTTGTATTGGTTGGTGATGAGGCATTCCAAATGTGTGGAAATCTTCTTAAACCTTATTCAAGCCGCGGATTAAATTTAACGAAACGGACATACAACTACCGCTTGACCAGGGCTCGGAGAATGGTTGAATGTACATTTGGAATTTTGGTTGCAAAATGGCGAATTTTTACAAAACCAATTCATATGAAGGTGGAATCGGTGGATGAGGTTGTAAAGTGTGCTGTTGTGTTACACAACTACCTCCTTAAAAAGGAACCACTCAATTTGGACCAGATACCGGAGGACAGCGAGATGGCAAGCATTGAAAGTTTTGGACCACGGTCAAGTGTTGCGGTATCACGGATGAGAGACTGTTTTGCAGATTATTTTTGCTCGGAGGCAGGAAGGGTGGACTGGCAGGACCGATTTGTCTAAACATTTTGGATTTAATTTTACTGTTAATTTCTGTTTATTTGCTTGTTTACAGATTTTTGTATTACTTTTAAATAGGATTTGTGTTTGAATAAATATTGTTTTTCAAAGTATTTGAATTTTTATTTATATACCACGATAGAAGAGAAATACATTCTTTGTTTTCAACACTGATGTTATATTATTGTGTTGTTATATACTCATTTTCAATCTTCTATATCACTAGAGGAGCGACACATACTAGTGTCGCTCTGCTGGCGCAGGTAGATTTAATCAGGCCTGTTATTGTGTAGTGATCTGACCAACGCCAGAGGAGCGACACATACTTGTGTCGCTCCGCTGGCGCAGGTAGATTTAATCAGGCCTGTTATTGTGTAGTGATCTGACCAACGCCAGAGGAGCAACACATACTTGTGTCGCTCCTCTGGCGCAGGTAGATTTAATCAGGCCTGTTATTGTGTAGTGATCTGACCAACGCCAGAGGAGCGACACATACTTGTGTCGCTCCGCTGGCGCAGGTAGATTTAATCAGGCCTGTTATTGTGTAGTGATCTGACCAACGCCAGAGGAGCGACACATACTTGTGTCGCTCCGCTGGCGCAGGTAGATTTTATCAGGCCTGTTATTGTGTAGTGATCTGACCAACGCCAGAGGAGCGACACATACTAGTGTCGCTCCGCTGGCGCAGGTAGATTTTATCAGGCCTATTATTGTGTAGTGATATGACCAACGCCAGAGGAGCGACACATACTAGTGTCGCTCCGCTGGCGCAGGTAGATTTAATCAGGCCTGTTATTGTGTAGTGATCTGACCAACGCCAGAGGAGCGACACATACTGGTGTCGATCCGCTGGCGCAGGTAGATTTAATCAGGCCTGTTATTGTGTAGTGATCTGACCAACGCCAGAGGAGCGACACATACTTGTGTCGCTCCGCTGGCGCAGGTAGATTTAATCAGGCCTGTTATTGTGTAGTGATCTGACCAACGCCAGAGGAGCGACACATACTTGTGTCGCTCCGCTGGCGCAGGTAGATTTTATCAGGCCTGTTATTGTGTAGTGATCTGACCAACGCCAGAGGAGCAACACATACTTGTGTCGCTCCTCTGGCGCAGGTAGATTTAATCAGGCCTGTTATTGTGTAGTGATCTGACCAACGCCAGAGGAGCGACACATACTGGTGTCGCTCCGCTGGCGATTGGACATTTTTAAAGACCTTTCCTACATACACTAAAGTAATATCCCATCGCTGGTGGAGCAAACCAAGTATAGTTCACTTCAAAAGCGATGTGGATGTTCACTGTTATTAAAAAATTTTTTTAAATAAATACAAAGCAAATAAAATTTTCAAAACAATCAAACTTTTATTTTAAAATTAAATAATTTTAAATAATATAAATAACTTTTTGAAATAAAAAAATATTAAAAGAAAAGGCTACAAATGCCTGTAAGTAGGACCAGTGGGAGTGGTGGGAGTAGAAGGTTGGGTGGTGGTGGAGGTTTGAACACTGGTTGGTCCCCCTCGTTCCTGTGCCCCTGTGGACATAAAAGTGTGTGTTGTGGCAAGGACAACAGAGGGAGTATTCAATCTGGATGGGGGAGCGGGAGAAGGAGTTGACCGAGCAAGAGTAGAAGGAGTGTTGAAACTGGCAGAAGGAAAATATTGAGGAGGAGAAGGAGAAAAGTGGTGAGAAAAGTGCTCGGTGGAATGGGGAGGCTGGGATGGGGGCTGAGGAGGTAGGAAAGGGGGGTAGGTAGTTTGGGTAGGGGGTTGTTGAGGTTGTGATGGGGGATAGGGCATGGATGGGGGATAGGGCATGGATGGGGGATAGGGCATGGATGGGGGATAGGGCATGGATTGGGGATAGGATGTGGGGCGGTGCTGAACTTGCCACAAGACACTGTCCACCTGTCTTCGGGCCTCAAACAACTGGTCGGGCGTAAATCGTTCCATCATGGGGAGCAACGAATACCAATAGTGATGCACAGGACCCAATTGCGACGTATGCACCGCCCCCTCCTGCAGACGTCGCACTTGTTCCTCCAAAGCTGCAATTCGATTGGTATATCCCATCAAGGACTCGTAAACGAGCCTTGTGAGATCCTCGTAGTCCGCCTGACGGCTCCTACCGGTCCTCTGGCGACGCATCAATGCCTCAAAAAGTGGTGCCATTGTGGCCATTGTTGCGTCGCCAGAGGGCACAGGTAGGGGAACATTGCGGTCCCGACCAGCTGTTGGAGTAGAACGTGAGGGACCCGCGGTGGGCGGCTCTTCGGGGACCGCCTCTTGTGCTCCGGCCTCTGGAAGGACTTCACGAGGAGCTTGGTGCGCCCGAGTACTGCTAGATGTGCTGTAAAAGCAAAAAAATAATAATTAATGGACAAATAGGGAACTATATGTGAATGTCCCAGACAGAGTGTCAAATGACAGTCTGGCTAGGCCACACACATAGATTGGAGATTAGTATTCATAATTATTATAAAGATTAGAGCTTACGTTCGCAGCTGTAGGGTTCTACGTAGAAAACCTAATGCGGCCGCATACCGGTACGGCCGCTTTGTGGTTGCTTTCGAACCACTCGGGCGCTTGACCTCCTCGTTGTAGTCCTTCTTATAGCGGTCCCTCATTGACCGCCACCGCACCAGGATTGTAGTCCCTGTCGGGAAGAAAAATAAATAAAAATTAATATTATAATAATTTTTATTTCTGACATCTGAAATGGTTTAGTATTTGTTTGAACCTGCTACAACAGCAATAAAAAAATTATTGATGTTCACTATAGGTAGCAGTGAGTGACAAAATTCAACCAGACACAAAACCAATTCTCAATGAAAAGTAGACATGTGCATTATACTAGAGTATACTTACGGCACTCCTCCCGTTGACTCTCATTGAGGTCGTCCCAATTAGCCACCAAGACTTCGCATATCTCAAGCCAGAGGAGCCGGGTACCGTGATGGTCAGCATGGCGGCGGTCCGTGTGGTCCCACAGTGGTGGTCTGTCCTCCACCATCTGGATGAGGAGGTCATTGTCAATTATACAACTGCCAAATTCCTCCTCATCCGTTCTGGTGGAGCGTCTTGAACCCTAAAAACATATAAAAAATATAAAATAAATTAATATCTAATGTTTAAAGGGATTCTAACACCAGGTTTGGGGCTATAGAGATACGGACCTGCACGGCTAGATCGTCGCTAGCATGTCCGCAATATATGTGTCCTATAGGGCTGTGTGGTTTAAATTTAAAAAAATAAATTATTTTTTAGATATGTAAATGAGTGTTGAATGTGTCGCTCATGCGCTGTTCTCTGCATGAAGCTGATGTCAGGACAGGGAAGGAACACTATACCGGCACTGCACACAAGGAAGGTTAGTGCAGCCCCTTGGACAAATTCAACAGTCATTTACATATCTATAAAATACTTTATAAAATCAATTAAAAACACACAGCCCTATAGGACAGATATATTGCGAACATGCTAGCGGCGATCTAGCCGTGCAGGTCCCTATCTCTATAGGCCCAAACCTAGTGACAGAAATGCTTTTAACAGATTTGCAATTAAAAATACTCCTCTATGAAATACTCACACGAACACGACCGCCACGGGCTCCACGACTTCCTCTGGCTTGAGATTGACGACCTCTATTGGAGTCAACGGGACTAGCGACCTGTAACAATAATAAAAAAAAAATTAAAAGAGAAATAATAATATTGAGAGAAAAATAAATAAAACAAAAATTTAAAAATTACCGCTTCATGTCCTCCACCACCAACTTCCTCCTCTCCAGCAGCAGGCTCTGTGTCGCGAGGCCTCTCCTCCACAGATGATGACTATGAAATAAAAAAAATGAAAATTTAAAATGCGTTCATAATGTAAATGCAGAATGCTTTCAAAAAATTTTTACCTCATGTCTGCGCCGACGTCTTGGAGGAGAGGTCCCGGCATCAGTAGAAGATGTTGAGCCTGTAGAAAAAAAATATATTAATCAAATTATCATTATTAAATACTATTAATACAAAAAAAAAAAAGACAAATTATACTTACTTGACATTATAGTATAAAAATTCTTTATTCTTTAGGTTTTACGTCCCTTTCTGATCTTTAATATTTTTTTTTTTGTCTTTGGCCCAAAAATATAAATCGAGTTTGAACTCCTTGAGAAAAAAAAAAGCGAGTTAACTTTTTGTAGGACTACTACTACTACCACCACCCCTAGCATCAACTATCGACTTGCACCACATGCAGTGCCTCTGCAAAACTACATAGACACTGCATGTGCTGCAAGTACATAGTGGATGCTAGGGGTGGTAGTCAAAAGGACTACAACCCCTAGCATCCCCTATCTACTTGCACCACATGCATTGCCCATGCAAAACTACATAGCCACTGCATGTGGTAGTCAAAAGGACTACTACCCCTAGCATCCCCTATCTACTTGCACCACATGCATTGCCCATGCAAAACTACATAGACACTGCATGTGCTGCAAGTACATAGTGGATGCTAGGGGTGGTAGTCAAAAGGACTACAACCCCTAGCATCCCCTATCTACTTGCACCACATGCATTGCCCATGCAAAACTACATAGACACTGCATGTGCTGCAAGTACATAGTGGATGCTAGGGGTGGTAGTCAACAGGACTACTACCCCTAGCATCCCAGCCACTATGTACTTGCAACACATGCAGTCCCTATGCAAAAGTACATAGGCCCCACTGGTGGTACAAGTACATAGTGGATGCTAGGAGTAGTAATCAACAAGACTACTACTCCTAGCATGATCTATACAGCTCCTATGTATAATAGGAGCTGCTTATATTTTTTTTCACTGTAAAATTGAAAACGAACAAAAAAAAAAAAAACTTTCTACTCACCTAGACTGGCGTCGTCCCTTCTCCCTCGCAGGCAGGATCGAAGAGAGACAGGAAGTTGACGGCGCCCACAGCTCCTCCTATTCGATTGCGCAGGCGCAGAAAGAAGAGCCGGATCCGTCGATCAGGCAAACAACGGAAATCTTTGTGACGGATCCGGCTCTAATGCATTCCTATGGAGAAAAACGCCGGATCCGTCATTCCGGCAAGTCTTCAGTATTTTTCGCCGGAGAAAAAACCGTAGCATGCTACGGTTTTTTCTTTTGCCTGATCAGTCAAAATGACTGAACTGAAGACATCCTGATGCATCCTGAACGGATTACTCACCATTCAGAATGCATGGGGATATGACGGATCAGTCGTTTTCCGGCATAAAGCACTTTTGACGGAACTCTATGCCGGAAAACAATAACGCAAGTGTGAAAGTAGCCTTAATCTGCCCCTGGTTGGGAAAATAGACATTAGCAACTGTGTATACATGTGGACCATCAGACAATTTGAGGAATACGTAGCGTCCCTTACTATCAATGTCTGAAGACAAAATCGTAGGCCGGAAGGATTTGTGAAAGGCTATAGATACACCTCCTGCTTTTTTGACAGGATTAGGACTATGGAACCAAGTCGTGTAGTACCCACGGTCGCACCTGGGAACCGAGGCAAGCTTAAAGTGGGTCTCCTGAAACATAATAAGCATGACCCGTTTCCTATGAAAGCGATACAAAATCTGGCTACGTTTTTCTGGTTTATTCAGGCCCCTGGCATTATACGTACAGAAAGAGAGAGGAGTCATCTTACCCACCTCTAAGAAAAGAAGAAAACTGAATAGGTTTAAAAGGGGAAGGATACACGGGGACTAAGACAGAAGGAAGGAGACAAGGACAAACAAGTATCACGCGGTAAAGACAACAAAAGAAAAAAGAAAAGGAAAATAAAAAATCCTCCTATAAGAGAGAGCCAAAAACTGTGGCTCCGAGGTAGACTAATAAGTGACTGTAGTCACGTTCGACACCAGGTGTCGATATCCCTAACGAGGGGAGGAGAGGTCGAGGGCAAGGCAGCAGCCCTACTGACCCCCGGCATGTAAATAGGAATATCAAAAATATAGAACATATAGCATGAAACATTAAAACACGGATATTATACACTGAACAAGCGTATATAAAGAAAATGTGAAGTCCCGCGGTAGCCTATCTGGCTCAAACAGGCGGTCTGGGATGGCGTCTGGAGTGCCTCTGAGGTTTCGGTATCGCCTCTTGCCATTCTTCACGATCACTGACGGGCGGTACCAGGAGGGGTCTGGGCCAGTCAGGAAGCTCCACCAAGGGGAAATCGAGTGTAGCCAGGAATTTGGGGAGGTCTTCAAGAGATTTAAAGGTAGCAGATTTCCCGTTTCTCCTAGCTGAGAGCTGAAAGGGATACCCCCATCTGTACAGGATCTCATTGTCCCTGAGTGTGAATAAGAGAGGCTTCAGGGCCTTCCTAAGTTGCAAGGTGCCGCAGCCCGGGCTGCTTTGAGGATGGACTCCTTCTCCTTGTAAAAGTGTATGCGACAAATAATGTCCCTGGGGCGTTTCAGATCAGTTGATTTTGGACCAAGTGCACGATGGATCCGATCTATCTCAATGATCGTGTCAGGATTCACTTTCAGTAGTGTAGCAAAATGACGTTGTGCCCATGAAGGCAAATCCTCCACAGATTCAGGAACCCCCCTGATCCGGAGGTTGTTCCTCCGATTGCGGTTTTCAATATCGTCCATGTGGGTTAAAATGTCTTGCATTTGAGCAGCGTGTTCATTAATGACTGCACGGTGGCAATCCAGAGTATTAAAGATCTGCTCCTGTTTGTTCTCCACATCCTCTACCCTCTGCCCCACATGTCTGATATCTTGATGCAAGGCCGCTATATCTTGATTGTGGGATGCCTCCATCCTGCTGAGTAAAGCGTCTACCTCAGCTGTAGTGGGAAGGGATTTCAGATGGAGCTTCCAGTCCCAGTCATCCTCATGAGGGTGAGTAGTGGGCGATCTGCTTGATGCAGCTGACAGGGCAGGGGAGCTGTGGTGGGAGAGCTGTGGGCCTGAGTAGGCCTCTGATCCCCTGGAGACCGGCGATGAAGGAGCGGACCCCAAGGTAGGACTCACCGCTGCTGCAACTTCTGCATATGAAACCGGAGGTCTTCCGGTGAGATGTTCTCCTTGAATGCGGGTGGTGAGGGCCGCAGTTTTCCCTCTGGTCAGAGGAGTGGAAGTGCTCGTTTCCCGCGCCTGCTCCGCCATCTTGGAGGTGGTGGCGCCGGAGCTCGGATTTTCGGGCTGGCTGGACAGGCAGAAAAACTTCGAGATGTCCCCCGAGTCACGCGATGTGGGCGCAGGGGTGCTAGCCGTGCCCCTCTTGCGACCCATGAAAGATCTGCGGGTTTCTGGGTGCTATAAAATGCTGTAAATGCCGGCGGTGTTCAGGAGCTCAGACAGCGTGCTGCTCACTCCGCCATCGGCAAGCTCCGCCCCCCTCACTGTCACATTTAGGACAGAAATACAGCTTTTTGGTTAGGGTGAAAAAAGCCTCTAATATACTGCACATCTGGGATTACACGTGCATAAGTGACTGTCACATTTAGGACAGAAATACAGCTTTTTGGCTATGGTGAAAAAAACCTCTAATATACTGCACATCTGGGATTACACGTGCATAAGTGACTGTCACATTTAGGACAGAAATACAGATTTTTGGTTATGGTGAAAAAACCCTGTAATATACTGCACATCTGGAATTACACGTGCATAAGTCACTTGTCACATTTAGGCCAGAAATATGGCATTTTGTTTTCTGGGGTGAAAAAAGCCTCTAATATACTGCACATCTGGGATTAGACAAGCATCAGTGAGTGTCACATTTAGGCCACAAATACCGCTGTCATATAGAGTTAAAAAAAAATAATATAGAGTGCAATACCCTACATCAGGGTTTATATTGGCGGTTAATTATTTTTAACATACTTAACCACTTTTTACTTTGCCTTGTGAACGCTAACTATGAGGCAAACATCTAATAAGGGACGCCGTCATGGTCGTGGTGGTGGTGTTAATGGAGCCTCTGGTGCAGGGAGAGGACGTGGCTGTTCTGCCACAGCTACACGTCCTACTGAACCTACTACCTCAGGTCCCAGTAGCCGCCAGAATCTACAGCGATATTTGGTCGGGCCTAATGCCGTTCTAAGGATGGTAAGGCCTGAGCAAGTACAGGCACAAGTCAATTGGGTGGCCGACAGTGGATCCAGCACATTCACATTATCTCCCACCCAGTCTTCTGCAGAAAGCGCACAGGTGGCGCCTGAAACCCATGCCCATCAGTCTGTAACATCACCCCCGTGCATATCGGGGAACCTGTCTGAGCCTCAAGTCATGCAGCAGTCTCTTATGCTGTTTGAAGACTTTGCTGGCAGGGTTTCCCAAAGGCATCCACCTAGCCCTTCCCCAGGGGTGCAAGACATAGAATGCACTGACGCACAACCACTTATGTTTCCTGATGAGGACATGGGAATACCACCTCAGCATATCTCTGATGATGACGAAACACAGGTGCCAACTGCTGCGTCTTTCTGCAGTGTGCAGACCGAAAAGGAGGTCAGGGAGGAAGACTGGGTGGAAGACGATGCAGGGGACGATGAGGTCCTTGACCCCACTTGGAATGAAGGTCATGCCACTGACTTTCAGAGTTCGGAGGAAGAGGCAGTGGTGAGACCGAGCCAACAGCGTAGCAAAAGCGGGAGCAGGGTGCAAAAGCAGAGCAGCCGTCGCTAAAACAGTTTGCCTGCTACTGGCCACCGTCAACAGGGAACGAGCACACCAAAGGCAGCTTCAAGGAGCTCCCTGGCACGGCACTTCTTCACACAATCTGCTGACGACAAGACCCGAGTGGTTTGCACACTGTGCCATCAGAGCCTGAAGCGAGGCATTAACGTTCTGAACCTTAGCACAACCTGCATGACCAGGCATCTCCATGCGAGACACGGGCTGCAGTGGAGTAAGCACCTTCAAAACCAAGAAAGGGCTCAGGCCCCTCCTGCTCCCTCTTCTGCTGCTGTCTCGGCCTCTTCCTCCGCCTCTGGAGAAATGTTGGCATCTCACAAACCTTTGATAGAAAGCGTAAATTCCCACCTAGCCACCCTCGATCCCTGGCCCTGAATGCCAGCATTTCTAAACTACTGGCCTTTGAAATGCTGTCATTCAGGCTGGTGGAGACGGACAGCTTCAAACAGCTCATGTCGCTTGCTGTCCCACAGTAGGTCGTTCCCAGCCGCCACTACTTCTCCAGGGGAGCCGTGCCCTCCCTGCACAACCAAGTATTGGATAAAATCAAGCGTGCACTGCGCAACGCCATCTGTGGCAAGGTCCACCTAACCACAGATACGTGGACCAGTAAGCACGGCCATGGACGCTATATCTCCCTAACTGCACACTGGGTAAATGTAGTGGCGGCTGGGCCCCAGGTGGAGAGCTGTTTGGCGCACGTCCTTCCGCCGCCAAGGATCGCAGGGCATCATTCTTTGCCTCCTGATGCCTCCTCTTCCTACTCGGCTTCCTCCTCCTCTTCTACCTCCTCCTTATACGGTCAGCGACAGACCTTCACCACCAACTTCAGCACAGCCAGGGGTAAACGTCAGCAGGCCGTTCTGTAACTGATGTGTTTGGGGGACAGGCCCCACACCGCGCAGGAGTTGTGGCGGGGTATAGAACAACAGACCGACGAGTGGTTGCTGCCAGTGAGCCTCAAGCCCGGCCTGGTGGTGTGCGATAATGGGCGAAATCTCGTTGCAGCGCTGGGACTAGCCGGTTTGACGCACATCCCTTGCCTGGCGCAAGTGCTGAATTTGGTGATGCAGAAATTCATTCACAACTACCCTGACATGTCGGAGCTGCTGCAAAAAGTGCGGGCCGTCTGTTCGCGCTTCCGGCGTTCTCATCCTGCCGCCGCTCAGCTGTCTGCTCTACAGCGTAACTCGGCCTTCCCGCTCACCGCCTCATATGTGACGTGCCCACCAGGTGGAACTCCACCTTGCACATGCTGGAGAGACTGTGCGAGCAGCAGCAAGCCATAGTGGAGTTTCAGCTGCAGCACGCACGGGTGAGTCGCACTGCGGAACAGCACCACTTCACCACCAATGACCGGGCCTCCATGCGAGACCTGTGTGCCCTGTTGCGCTGTTTTGAGTACTCCACCAACATGGCCAGTGGCGATGACGCCGTTATCAGCGTTCCAATACCACTTCTATGTCTCCTTGAGAAAACACTTAGGGCGATGATGGAAGAGGATGTGGCCCAGGAGGAGGAAGAGGGGTCATCTCTAACACTTTCAGGCCAGTCTTTTAGAAGTGGCTCAGAAAGAGGATTTTTGCAACAGCAGAGGCCAGGTACAAATTTGGCCAGCCAAGGCCCACTACTGGAGGACGAGGAGGAGGATGAGGATGAAGCATATTCACAGCGGGGTGGTATCCAACGCAGCTCGGGCCCATCACTTGTGCGTGGCTGAGGGGATACGGAGGACGCAGACGATACGCCTCCCACAGAGGACAGCTTGTCCTTACCTCTGGGCAGGCTGGCACACATGAGCGACTACATGCTGCAGTGCCTGCGCAATGACTGCAGAGTTGCCCACATTTTAGCGTGTGCTGACTACTGGTTGGCCACCCTGCTGGATCCCCGTTACAAAGACAATGTGCCGTCCTTAATTCCCTGATCGGAAGATGCGTGACTACAGGCGCACGCTGGTAGACGCGCTCCTGAGAGCATTCCCGACTGACGCCGGGGTACAAGTGGAAGCACAAGGCGAAGGCAGGGGAGGAGGAAGAGGTCGCCAACGCAGCTGTGTCAGCGCCAGCACCTCAGAAGGCAGGGTTAGCATGGCCGACATGTGGAAAAGCTTTGTCACCTCGCCGCAACAATCGGCCCCAACTGCTGATATGGAGCGTGTTAGCAGGAGGCAGCATTTGAACAACATGGTGGAACAGTACCTGTGCACGCGACTACACGTACTGACTGATGGTTCTGCCCCATTCAACTTCTGGGTCTTTAAATTGTCCACATAGCCAGAGCTTGCCCTGTATACCTTGGAGGTGCTGGCCTGCCCTGCAGCCAGTGTACTCTCTGAATGTGTATTTAGCACGGCAGGAGGCATCATTACAGACAGACGCAGCCGCCTGTCCACAGCCAAAGTGGACAAGCTCACGTTCATTAAAATGAACCAGGCTTGGATCCCACAAGACTTATCTGTACCTTGTGCAGAATAGACATTTATATCACCATCAAACATACATTCTTGTACTCAAGTCAAGTGCAATGATTCTTTTTTATTTTTTTATTTGTCCCAATATTTTGGGGGCTACATACCCCAATAAAAAATACAAAAAAAACATTGTTGGCTACCTCCTCCTCCTCCTCCACCTACAACACCACATTCCCTGCCTCCTCAACCTCCGACTCCATATCCACCTCCTTCTCTGAGTTGCAGGTTAATAATTTGTAATTTTTTGTTATTTTATTTCATTTTAAGTAATTTCCCTATCCACATTTGATTGCAGAGCAGTTGCCATGCTCTTAAGCACATTTTACTGCCTTTTACATCCCTCTAATCTTTTCAAGGACTAGTTTAGAGCCATTTTAATTTTAAAAAAGTGCCAATTTTAGTACCCTAAATTGAAAAAATTCTTATTTTAAATTGTCGGGTGACATTTTACCATTTTTGGCGTATACAAACCCCTGCTGTGCCTGGGTGACAGGGGCTTAAATCTCTCAAAATCCTCTGTTCTATTGCTGGGTGACATGATCCCCCTTTTGCCGTGAATGAACCCCTGCTGTGCCTGGGTGACAGGGGCCTAAATCTCTCAAAATCCTCTGTTGTATTGCTGGGTGACATGAACCCCCTTTTGCCATGAATGAACCCCTGCTCTGCATTGCTTATAGGGGCCTAAATCTCTAAAAATCCTCTGTTCTATTGCTGGGTGACATGATCCCCCTTTTGCCGTGAATGAATCCCTGCTGTGCTTGGGTGACAGGGGCCTAAATCTCTCAAAATCCTCTGTTGTATTGCTTGGTGACATGAACCCCCTTTTGCCGTGAATGAATCCCTGCTCTGCATTGCTGACAGGGGCCTAAATCTCTCAAAATCCTCTGTTCTATTGCTGGGTGACATGGACCCCCTTTTGCCGTGAATGAACCCCTGCTGTGCCCGGGTGACAGGGGCCTAAATCTCTCAAAATCCTCTGTTGTATTGCTGGGTGACATGATCCCTCTTTTGCCGTGAATGAACCCCTGCTGTGCCTGGGTGACAGGGGCCTAAATCTCTCAAAATCCTCTGTTGTATTGCTGGGTGACATGAACTCCCTTTTGCCGTGAATGAACCCCTGCTGTGCCTGGGTGACTGTGTAGTGTCCCACTACGTAAAGGTGGGCACTACTCAAGGGTCAATTGGGTCATGTTGTTCCCCACCTGCTGTGGAATATGGTCATGGTATTTTGTATTGCATTGTAATGTATGTTGTCATGTTATCTCCTGTGTACCAAGGCCTGCTAGGGGTATAGTTTCTCCTCCCAAGCTGTAGAGGGAGCTAGGGAACCCCCTAGTATATATAGTTAGGCCCAGACAGGAAAGAGTCAGTCCAGTCTAGTCCAGGAGGCTAAGTAGTACAGTCTAGCCTGCCTGAAGTCCTGAGCAAGTGAAGCTCAGAGGTTGGTCCAGGAGAAGAAGTTTCCTCCTGAAGTTATCCTGCATCTTGAAAAGTACAGAGCAGTGCTAATCTTATCCAGCCAAGTAGAAAGCTGAAAGGCAGAAGTTTATTGACAGCAAGAGGATTTATACCAGAGGAAGGTTTCCCTACCCAAGGATAAAGCCAGCTATTAGGCATACGGGCCTTGGAGAAAGCCAGACAGGATTCTGCAGAAAGTACAGCCTGATCTGTGAGTTTTATTCCCTCTGAGTTATCTTGCTAGGATTCTACCTGCCATTTATGTAAAGCCTGCCTGTTACCAATATCCTTCATATGGAACTGTCTGAAGCTTGTACATAGTTGAACTGTTCAGTAAAGAGAAATTCTAGTTCACTACAATCGTGTGTACCTCCATTATTCCTTCTATCATTCGGTGTGCCACCGTTACCGGCAACTGGCTTCACGAACTGTAAGGGATCTTGCCACAGGCATGCTAAACCTACAACACCCAGGGCACCTCACCTATCACCTGGCCTGGTCCCTATATCCAGAGAGTGCCCCAGAGGATCTACGTGCCAGCCTCTTCATCACTGCTGTACGCCTGCCCAGGGTATCCTACAAACTGTGAGTACTAAGAGCAACCCTCGGTCCGTTAACTGACCCCCGTGACCTCACATTCGCTCACCCTGAAGGATTGGCGTACTGCATATTTTGGCATCACGAACAGGATGCGAATATTTCTACGCCATAGTGGAATCTGAACTGTGTGCCATAATTGCCTACTAAGTGATAAATGCCCTAGCTGTTTATTTGAAAATTTTGGGGCCAAAGAACTGTGGAAAATTGCGGTGTGAAACTGTACATTGCGGACTGTTTGCTGATTTCCGAGCCACCGCTTGCTGTCAGTGAATCGACAACATTATGTTTCAAGATGGCCGCTTAAGCTGACTGGAATTATCATTGCGCCATCGTTGTGTCCGCCTGGCGTGAAAAAGTAGAGAAGGCACCGCCCTCCCTGCAAAGAAGGTACAGCCTACTGCGAATCTTGAAGCTTAGAGAGGCCGCACCTATCTCCTGACGCTGCGCGTGGGACCTCCGCACGATGTAATCACGTACCTCGCGAGACTTGGACTGCGCATCACCGGAGTAAGTAAAACTTCTGTGTTAACCGGCCCCTTTGTGTTCAAGTGCCGGGAAGAATCCAATCCTTGCTGGAAGTCTGCGGGGAGGTCCCTCATTAGTAATAAAGGACTAGATTCATGGGAACCACGTCCAATTTGGATTTTGGCCTGCTCCACCGCTCCTTAAAGGGCCATACCCTCTCCGTGGTCACCCTTAGCAACGGCCTGAGAGAGCAAAGTCCAGCGTGAGTCTGCCTACAGAACTTGCCTCTATAGACCACGCCATGTCCGCATCTGAGGAAACAGGGCAGGTGGCCCCCAACGAGCCTTCTGTAACTCACACAGCTGAGAACAGGGCGCCCGCCGCTGCGGCAGCATCCAGTCTGATGCCGCTGACCATGCCATATTATTTTGGGGCCCCCTGGTTCCCGTGATATTCCGGGGAAGCCCACAAATTGAAAGACTTTAAAGACCAAATCATGGCCCTATTCCGGCTCTATCCTATCTCCGCTGAGCAACAGATGGAGATTCTCTTAGAGCAGTTAGAAGGGGCAGGGAGGTCATGTCATGGCCCAGCTCCGAAAAAAATTATATGGAACAGATCTTTAATCGACTCGGCACCACATTTGAAGCCAGGATGGTGTCAGAAGTTAAGATGCGGTTTTTCAGCAAGAAGCAACAGCCCGGTGAGTCACTCCGTGATTTTGCTTTGTCCCTGCAAGAGACCCTGAGGGCCATGGTCCAGGTGGACCCACAGGAGGCTGAGGACCAGGACCGGACCCTGAGAGAACATTTCATTGCGGGTGTAAACGCTGAGCACTTAAAGGGCCAGCTGAGGATGCTGTCGGCCCAACACCCCAATTGTACGTTTTTTGGACTAAAGAGCTGGCAATCAGTATCCTGGGTCACAATACACCCATAGGGCCGGCGGCCTCCCTTGAACCTCAGGTCTGCCAGCCAAAAATTATTGATGGGAAACCAGCCAGTCAAGCCACCCAGGCTCCAGTAACAGATGTGGTGGCGGCGTTAATGGAGCAAATTAACCATCTCACTAAGAGCCTGGAAAAGGTGTGCAGGAAAATAGAGGAATGGGAAAGACCATTGTTATTGGAAGACGAGAGCCCCCTACCTCAAAGGATCCTCCTGCCTGCATATAAAGAGGTCTACCCCAAAGAACCCGATGTACGACCGAGTTACTGGTCTAAGAATCGCAAGCAGCCTGTCTGCACCTATTGTAAAAAAATATGGCCATACTGAGACAACGTGTTGGCAGTTAAACGGGCCACCCTCGAGGCTGAGGACCGCCCCTTGGGAGGTAGAACAGTAGGTCCAAAGGATCCAAGTTGGATGCCCAGATACGTAGGATCTCGTCCAAAAATTAACATATGCATTAACGGGATACCTTTTGAAGCCCTGCTGGATACTGGGTCTCAGGTCACCACCATCCAACGACCCACCTTTGACAAATTCTGGGATTCAAGTCTCCTCACCCAGCCACCAGAATCCTGGCTGGATATCATTGCTAGCAACGGCAAGCCGGTGAAAGTCCGTGGGTACTGAGAACCTACCCTTCAGGTGGGAGAAGCCACCTTACCACAGCAAGGTGTGATTGTGGTGCAAGCCGGAGATAAAGGGGGACACCCCGTGATCTTAGGGACTAATGTCTTTAAAGATTGTTACTCCGAGGTACTTGAGGCACTGAACCAATCCATACCTTCAGTTTCACCTGCTTCTAAAAGAGTCATTCAAAAGACTATCAGTGTGCTGTGTGCTCAGCAAAAATTTGCGAATGGAAAAGGAGAAATCTGTACTGACCGGATCCGGGATAACCGGCCGGTAAACTTGCAACCGAATTCCCAGTTCATTCTGTGGTGCCGTGCTGTGCTAGGGATCCAGGGCCAAGACTATCAAGCCTTGGTGGAGCCTATCCAAATTGAAAATCATCCCTTCGTGCGAGCAGCCAAGAGCCTGGTGACTGTATCTCAAGGTAAAGTGCCTGTCCGTTTGATTAATTTCAGTGATCACCCTGTTGCTCTCTCTAAGCACTGCCCTGTTGCTCAGCTTTTCCAGGTATCCTTCCAGGATGTTATCCGTCTGCCTGCCACGAAGACGTCTCAAACTGCACAGAGCATCAGCGCCCCTGCCAGCGCTTCTTCAGTATCCTGATGGGAGGAACTTCATGTGGGGAACGAATCCACCCCAAAGGATCAAATAGAGGGAGTCCTGAATCTGGTGAAAGAGCACCACCAGGCCTTTAGCAAGCACTCCACGGACTATGGAGAGGTCAGTGTAATCAAACACACCATACCCACTGGCTCTCATCCTCCTATCAAGGAGAGATACAGACCCATACCACCTACTACCTACCAGTCCGTAAAAGAGATGATACAGGAAATGAAGGACTCTAATATAATCCTGGACAGTCATAGTCCCTGGGCTGCGCCCCTAGTTCTTGTTCGTAAAAAAGATGGCAGCATTAAGTTCTGTGTGGACTATAGAAAAATCAATCAAATCACCCACAAAGACGCTTTATCGGTTGCCACGCATTGAAGAGTCTTTGACTGCCCTGGGGTCATCAGCCTGCTTCTCAACTCTTGACTTAACCAGTGGATACTGCCAGGTACCTATGGCCCCGGAAGACCGGGAAAAAAACACTTTCACTATGCCTATGGGCCTGTTTGAATTCAACTACATGCCTTTCGGACTGTGTAATGCTCCAGGGACATTCCAGCGGTTGATGGAGCGTTGTTTAGGCCATAAGAACTTTGAGACTGTATTGCTATACTTGGATGATGTCATTATCTACTCCAAGACATATGAGGATAATTTAAAGCATCTGGCCGAAGTGTTTCAAGTCCTCGTTAAATATGGCCTTAAAGTCAAGCCGTCCAAGTGCCATCTGCTGAAACCAGCGGTAAAGTACCTGGGACATGTTGTTAGTGCAGAAGGAGTCCAGCCTGATCCTGATAAACTTGCTGCTGTCCGTAATTGGCCTACTCCTACCACCGTGAAGGAGGTGAGAAGTTTCCTCAGTTTTGCAGGATATTACAGACGCTTCATCCCGCATTTTGCACAGATTGCGGATCCGATCCAGGAACTCCTAAGGGGGCATCCCAAAAAGAGTCCAAAGACTCCTATCCCTGTTGAATGGAATGAAGAACGGGAGATTGCCTTCCAGCTCCTGAAGAAGAAGCTGACCGAACCCGCTGTCCTGGGTTACCCGGATTATCATAAGCCGTTCCACCTCTATACGGATGCCAGTATAAGAGGCCTGGAAGACAAACAAGAAAGGTGGATTAAGCTCCAGTCAGTAAGTAGAGTCCTTGGTGAACTGCTCGACTTCCTTACTAGGGGAAGAACTCCTGAAAGAGTCCGCAGGAAGAGTGCAGACCCAGAACTATTGAAATTATGGAGACATCGCCACCAACTCTTCCTTCAAAAAGCCCTGTTGCTAAGAAGGAGCCTGGATCCGGTGTCCTGTGATAGGGTGTACCCGATTCTCATACCACGTTGAGACGCCGGTGTTGTATTAGAAATGTATCATAACCAGTCAGGACACTTCGGCGTGCAGAAAACTGAGGCCACCATTCGCAGAAGGTTCTATTGGATTGGGATGAGGGAAGACATTGAAAAATGGTGCTGGGAATGTACTGCCTGTGCCGTCAAGAGAAGTGAGCGCCATGACCAGAGAGCGCCTCTCCATCCTATTGTAAGTAAAACTCCCCTGGAGCTTGTTGCCATTGATCATGTGAAGTTGGAGCCAAGTCGCTCAGGTTATACTTATGCCATGACCATTATTGATCACTTCACTAAGTTTGTTTTAGCAGTGCCCGTGAAGGACCTGACAGCCAAGACTGCAGCGGAAGCGTTCTGGAAGCATTTCCTCCTGCCCTACGGCTGCCCAGAGAGAATCCTCCCCGACCAGGGGTCTGCGTTTGAATCACAGTTGTTCCAGGAGTTGTGCCTGCTACACAATTTCCAGAAGGTCCGGACCACAGCCTATCATCCGCAAGGTAACGGACTCTGTGAAAAAATGAATCAAACTCTCATTGAAATGTTGAGTACCCCCTGAGACGAGGGGTGATTGGCCCACTCTGCTGCCACAGCTTATGTACACGTACAACAATACAATTCACTGCTCCACCGGGTACACGCCTTTCTATTTGATGTTCGGCCGTCAAGGGAGGCTGCCTGCCGACCACTCCCTGGACGTGCAAGTACCCGACGTCATCAACCCACTACCAAAAACTGATTCAAAGTCAAAGACGTCAAAGACGTCTTCTTAATGCCAAAGAGATTGTTCAGGAGGCATTGGAAAGTGCCCGAGAGCGGCAGTAGAGAGACTATGACCTGGGCGCTCATGCGGAACCTCTTGCTATAGGAGACGTGGTGCGGTTGAGGAATAACCACCGAACCAGCAACCCTGCTCTGCATTGCTGACATGGTCCTAAATCTCTCAAAATCCTCTGTTCTATTGCTGGGTGACATGATCCCCCTTTTTCCGTGAATGAACCCCTGCTGTGCCTGGGTGACAGGGGCCTAAATCTCTCAAAATCCTCTGTTGTATTGCTGGGTGACATGAACCCCTTTTGCCGTGAATGAACCCCTGCTCTGCATTGCTGACAGGGGCCTAAATCTCTCAAAATCCTCTGTTCTATTGCTGGGTGAAATGAACCCCCTTTTGGCGTGAATGAACCCCTGGTCTGCATTGCTGACAGGGAACTAAATTTAGTGAAAACATCTGTTACTGATCGGAAGATGCGCGACTACAAGCGCATGCTGATGATAGCATTCCCACCTGACAGTGGGGGCACAGTGGAAGCACAAGGCGAAGGCAGAGGAGGAGGAAGAGGTCGCCTACGCAGCTCGGGCACCACCAGCTCCTGAGGAGGCAGGGTTAGCATGGCCAAAATGTTGAAAAGCTTTGTCAGCCTTGGAGGTGCTGACCTGCCCTGCAGCCAGTGTATAGTGTGAACGTGTGTTTAGTACGGCAGAGAGCATTATCACAGGCCGCAGTCAATGTGGACAAGCTTACGTTTAATAAAATGAACCAGGCATGGATCCCACAGGACTTGTCCGTACCTTGTGCAGAATAGACATTTATGCCAGCCTCAACCATCCATTCTTGTACTCAAGTGCACTTATTCTTAGTTTTATTTTGTTATATGTCCCAATTAAAAAATAATTAAAAAATAAAATATAACACAAATCAGTGTTGGCTACCTATTCCTCCTTCACCGCCGATTCCACCTACACCGCCACGTAAACCTACACCGCCACATACACCCATCCACCGCCTCCTCAACCTCCTACTCCTAGATCCAGATTGTTATTTTTTATTTTTCTGTATTTTAAGTCATTTCCCTATCCACATTTGTTTGCAGAACAGTTGTCATGCTCTTAAGCACATTTTCATGCCTTTTGCAGCCCTCTAGCCCTTTCCAGGACTATTTTAGAGCCCAAAAGTTCGGGTCCCTATTGACTTCAATGGGGTTCGGGGTCAAGTTTGGGTCCCGAACCCGAACTTTTTTTTTCAAGTTCGGCCGAACCTGCCGAACCCGAACATCCAGGTGTCCGCTCAACTCTTTTCCTGAACTCTCCCTATAGTTTGGGTAATGCTTTACTAGTAGAGATGAGCGAATTTCTGCTTGTGAATTTCGTTCACACTTCGTTTGGTGGTAAAAGGTGAACTATGTTATGGATTCTGTTAACACAGACCATAACGCAATTCTATGCCTTTAGAGGCATTCCGTTATTCATTCATCATAATAGAGGTCTATGGGCTGCAAAACAGATCCGTTCTGTTTCCATTATGCAGGGGAGTCTTCTCGCAATTCATAATGCAATTCACCTTTTACCACCACACGAAGTGTGAACGAATTTCATAAGCGGAAATTCGCTCATTTCTACCTATCACTCTAGCAGACACACCCTTCTTCATGCTGCTGACTTTTTAAACACAACTGTGGACATGAGCCACGTATAAAACCTAGAGTAAATCGTGGGGGATAAGCACCCACCCAGCTCTTTGCTTAATTCTAGTAAAAACCAGGCCCGGATTAGCTGATACCAGCTATACTAGGTAGCAACAGCTACACTATTAGTGGACACTCTACTTACTGGCTTCCACTCCACCAAGGCTGGGTACCTTGGTGGCACGTCTCAGGTGGACCGCAGCAAACCATGATATGCATCTCCTCTAATATGTTTCCTGCACCATTCTCGTAGACACATGACTAAATTTAAGTAGTTCATTTGTTTTCCCTTAGTCTCCTCAGCAGCACAATATGGGGTGTCTCCGCCCTTGTAAACCGAATAGGACCGGGAATATTTTAATGAAAAAATTTAACAATTAAGCAAGCACGTCCCCAAGTGCCTATATAGGGTCTAACCCACAACAAGGACATTGAGTATTTATAAAGTAATAATAAACAAACTAAACGGAGGGAAGCTTGTGCTGCTGAGGAGACTAAGGGAAAACAAATTAACTACTTACATTTAGTCTTCCCTGGTGTCCCTCAGCAGCACAATCTGGGGATTTAGCAAGCATTACCCCCATTGGGAGGGATTACCTACTTAGCAGAATTTATAATAGATCTAGAGAAAATCGTTTCTCTAGATAGGAAAGAATCTACCCTATAGTGCTTAAGGAATGTAAGTGGTGTGCTCCAAGTAGCACTCTGGCAGATATGCTCCAATGACACAGATTGTCTTTCAGCCCAAGAGGTAGACACAGACCTGGTGGTATGGGCATTAGTAAAAGATGGGGGAGCTAATCCCTCTTCTAAGTAACAAAGCTTGATACATTTCGTAATCCATCTGGATATAGCTGGTTTAGAAGCTTTGTGTCCTCTCTTCCTACCTTGTAGGATGATCAGGAGATTTTCATCCTTCCGAAAGGATGCAGTTCTGTTAATGTAAATCCTAAGACATCTAACCAGATCCACATTAGCCAGGCTCCTATCCTCTTTCATCTCTGAAGAAGGAGAGTAAGATGGTAAAGATATGACCTGATTGATATTCGCAAAGGAAGCCACCTTTGGGGAAAAAGAAGGAAGAAACCTTAAAGGGTTTCTACCACCAGAAATACCGTTATGTAGCTGACTGACATTAGCGATGCACTAATGTCAGCACTACATAACAGTATGTTTCTAACATTAGTCCCTGCAGCCGTTTTTGTTAAAAAAGCACTTTTATTATATGCTAATGAGCATCTAGGTGCTATGTGGGCGTAAAATCAGCACCTAGAGGCTCCGTCCACTCACCCATTATCCCGCCCAGGTCCAGTGTTCTGCCCGCCCAGCTCCTCTTTATTGATGCCACTGTTCCCTGCATCGTTGGCGAAATCTCGCACCTGCGCCGTTCACTTCTGCCTTTGCCTGCGTCGACTACGTCACAGTGAGGAAGCCGGCATCTGGAGAGCGGCCTTCACTCACTGCGCCTGCGCCGAAGACAGAAGTGAACGGCGCAGGCGCGGGATTTCGCCAACGATGCATCAATCAAGAGGAGCGCGGCGGGCAGAACAGGGGACCTGGGCGGGATGAAGCGTGAGTAGACGGAGCCTCTAGGTGCTGATTTTACACCCACATAGTACCTAGAGGCTCATTAGCATATAATAAAAGTGCTTTTTTAACAAAAACAGCTGCAGGGACAAATGTTAGAAACATACTGTTATGTAGTGCTGACATTAGCGCATCGCTAATGTCAGTCAGCTACATAACGGTATTTCTGGTGGTAGAAACCCTTTAAAAGGACCTTCCCAGGTAGCAAGGTAATTTAAGGTTCAGCAGAAGAGAAGGCTTGAATCTCTCCTACTCTCTTAGCAGAGGTAACTGCCAAAAGTAGTACCGTCTTAAGAGTGAGGAACCTAAGTTCCACATCCTCTAAAGGTTCAAACGGCTGGCTGCCAAGCCGTTTAAGGACTAACGCCAGATCCCATGAAGCAATAGGTCTTGTTAACCTAGGGCGCATTCTTGAAAAGGCTTTAACAAAAGACTTGACCACTGGCTCTTGAAAGTACTTCCTGTGAAGAAAAGCAGAAAGTGCTGCTATCTGAACCTTTAAGGAATTTGGAGCAAGTCCTCTATCAAAACCGTCTAGTTGAAAATCCAGGATTTGAGGTAAGGATGGTGTAGAAGGATCTATCTTCTCAGTAGAACACCAGTTGTAGAAAATCTTCTGGCATAAGTCCTATTAGTCGCCTCACTCCTAGAGTGAGAAAGCGTGTCCAATATACGGTCCGAAAAACCCTTGTCTTTTAATAAGGACCTGTCAATCTCCAGGCTGTAAGGTTGAGTGCCTTCAGATTGTGGCAGATCTGCGTGCCCTGGGTCACGAGATTCTGCATGGGGGGAAGTCTCCAATAATTCCATTGACTCATAGTCATTAACAGTGAAAACCAGGATCTCTTGGTCCAGAAAGGTTTGATTGCTATGACCGAGTGACCGAGGCCTGATCCTGTGTCACCTTCATCAATACCCTGGATATCATGGTGTCAGGAATCATCCTGCTATGTCTGTTTAGTTCAGATTGTCTTGCCCTCAAGTTCTCCCTCAGTTAAGATGGTGGATTGTGTCTCAGCTGGGTGCTATCTTACTTCCTGTTTCATATTTAAACCTCTCAAGCCTGTTACTAATTGCTTGAGTATTGTGTTTAGCTTCTGCTCGTGCAGTCCTCTTGCTTGGAACTACCTCTCTGGTTTGTTCCTCCTACTTGCGGTTTACCCTGCTACTTTGTGAAGATCCTGCTTCCTCTTGTTGCTGACCCGGATTGTTTGACTACATTCCTGTGCCACCTGCCCTGACCCATTGCTAGTCTGACCTCGGCTCTGCTGCATTCTTCAGTCCTGCACCGTTGCTACCAGTAACGGCTCCTCTTGCCTGACTCTGCTACATCCTTCAGTCCTGCACCGTTGCTACCGGTAATGGCTTCGCCTGTCTGGCTCTGCTGCATCCTTCAGTCCTGCACCGTTGCTACCGGTTACAGCTCCGCTTGCTTGGCTCTGCTACATCCTTCAGTCCTGCAACCTCCTATTCAAGACTCCAGTGTTTCCTGTGTACAGGCCTTGTCCCTGTCATTGGATTCCAGCAGTATTCCACTAGTATTGTGACAGAATACTCAAGCCAAAAATGGAATCCGCCGGGACTGGGAGTTCAGAGGTTTGCATGGCTAATATGCGCACCGAGATGCAGACTCGAGATGCAGAAAAATAAATATGACGCCTTTGAAGGACAGACTTCCCACAACATCCAAATTTATGGACAAACGATTCATGAGCTACGTGGTACAGTGCAGACATTATCCGACCGGATAGTCCACTTGGAGAATAAAGTTTCTGTACCACCCGCTATAGTGCCTGCAATGACCCCTAAGTTACCACCATTCAAATTTGGTGGAGACCGCGACAAGTTTCGGGGGGTTCCTTAATCAATGTAGGCTATATTTTGATGCAAATTCAACTCAGTTTCCTACTGATAGATCTAAAGTATTATGTATTATTATGCTGCTGACACATAAAGCCATTGCCTGGGCTAGTCCATTGATTGAGACTCAAGATGCCCGGCTAAATCACTTAGAGGACTTTATAGATGCCATGAGTCAAATGTTTGATGATCCCAATCGAGGTGCTACAGCTGAAGCAGCATTACTAGCATTGCGCCAGGGCAGACGGCCTGTCACAGAGTATGCAATGGAGTTCAAGAGGTGGGCTGTTGACACCGATTGGAACGACACAGCGAAAATGTCTTTTTTTTAGGAAAGGACTATGCAGCGCATTAAAAGATGAACTTGCTCGTGCAGAGGCCCCTTTGGGTTTGAATGCTTTTATTAACCATTGTATTCGAATCGATACCCGACTGTCTGAAGGACGACAAGAGAAATGGGCTACCATGAATTATGATACTAAGCAGTCTCCATCTTTTCCTGTCTCCACTTCCAAGGAACCCCAAGGAAAGATTTATAGAGAATCAGGAAGTGAGCCTATGCAAGTAGATTCCATACTAAGACGTGAAAACGTTGATCGAAGGGAGCATAGGCTTCGGGAAAGTCTATGCTTTTACTATATAAAGTCTGACCACTTCCTTATCAACTGCCCTAGCCGTCCGCGGAGGTTGGTGGCAGCCATTACAGATCCTGACTTTTCAGATGGAGAATCAATTGCTTCGGAAACAGAATTATCTGAGAAAGCAATCATCCATTCCATTTCATCTGTGGCCCCTCATTAAGAAAGAGAATAAAGACTCCCATTGCTTCCTTCCCATTAAATTCTTGATTAACTCTCAGTGGATATCCACCTCTGCTATGGTGGACTCTGGGGCTAGTGGCAATTTCATGGACCTTTCTTTTGCACAACGGCATGGGGTTAAATTTCAGAAAAAACTCTCACCTGTGGTAATGGAGACCGTAGATGGATCCCCACTGAGCTCAGGGCCGGTGGATCAAGAGACGGAACCACTTGAAATCATTATAACACCTCATCACAATGAAGTCCTATCGTTTCTATTGATCTCTTCTCCACATTTCCCTGTTATTCTTGGCCTACCCTGGTTGCAAGCACAGAACCCTGTTATCAATTGGGAGACCAAAGAAATAAGCTTCCCAGCCAAGGATGTTCTTGCGACAGCTCAGTCTGGACAAGGCTCGGAAAATCCGGCTCAAGATAACAAGGCAGTAGAGTTACCCTCTGCATATAAGGAATTTGCGGATGTTTGTGATAAACAAAATGCGGACAAGCTTCCCCCACACCGACCCTACGATTGTCCTATAGAATTACTTCTTGGTGCACCTATACCTTTTGGAAACATCTACCCTTTAGCCGGCCCTGAACTAAAAGCTACATAGAAGAAAATCGGGCTAAGGGGTTTATCCGCCCATCTTCCTCACCGGCAAAGTCTCCCATATTCTTTGTTAAGAAGGACGGTTCTCTAAGACCTTGCATTGACTACCGAGAACTTAACAAAATTACAATCAAAAATCGCTATCTTTTTCCGGACGAAATGGGCAAGAACAATTTTGTTATAGAGAAAATCCTGGACCGGAACCATCTACAATACCTCATTAAGTGGCAGGGTTATAGGTCTGAAGAGAATTCTTGGGAACCGGTGGAAAATATTAATGCTCCCCGACTGATCGAACAGTTTAATCAAAGACATCCTGGGAGATCAAGTCAGGTCTCGTCCGGAGGCCGCTGTTGAGGTGGGAGTAATGTCGGGAATCATCCTGCTACGTCTGTAGTTCAGATTGTCTTGCCCTCAAGTTCTCCCTAAGTTAAGATGGTGGATTGTGTCTCAGCTGGGTGCTATCTTACTTCCTGTTTCATATATAAACCTCTCAAGCCTGTTACTAATTGCTTGAGTATTGTGTTTAGCTTCTGCTCGTGCAGTCCTCTTGCTTGGAACAAGCTCTCTGGTTTGCTCCTCCTACTTGCGGTTTACCCTGCTACTTTGTGAAGATCCTGCTACCTCTTGTTGCTGACCCGGATTGTTTGACTATGTTCCTGTGCCACCTGCCCTGACCCATTGCTCATCTGACCTCGGCTCTGCTGCATTCTTCAGTCCTGCACCGTTGCTACCAGTAACGGCTCTGCCTGCCTGGCTATGCTGCATCCTTCAGTCCTGCACCGTTGCTACCGGTAACGGCTCCGCCTGTCTGGCTCTGCTGCATCCTTCAGTCCTGCACCGTTGCTACCGGTAACGGCTCCGCCTGTCTGGCTCTGCTGCATCCTTCAGTCCTGCACCGTTGCTACCGGTTACAGCTCCGCTTGCTTGGCTCTGCTACATCCTTCAGTCCTGCAACCTCCTATTCAAGACTCCAGTGTTTCCTGTGTACAGGCCTTGTCCCTGCCATTGGATTCCAGCAGTATTCCACTAGTATCGTGACACATGGAAATTGGCGGAAATATGTAAGCCAGCCTGAAATTCCACTGGAAAGACATTGCGTCTTACCAGAGGATTGTCTGCCGTCTAAAGGGAGCAAAAGATCCTCAGTTTTGCATTGTCTCTTGTTGCCATAAGGTCTATTTGCTATTTGTGGAAGTCCCCAACGATCCACTAGTTGACAGAAAATTTCTTGATTCAGAGACCATTCTCCTGGAATAGTAAGGTTGCGACTCAGTCGGTCTGCAAATACATTCCTTGCTCCCTTTATGTGGACAGCAAGTAACCTAGTTACCCTGGTTTCTGCCCAACGAAAAATATTCTTTACATCCTGAAGAAGAGTTACAGATCTGGTACCCCTGATTGTTTATGTAATAAACTGAGGGCATGTTGTCCGTCTTTATTTTTACCGCTTCCCCAGTCAGAAGAGAGGAAAAATGGAGCAGGGCATAGAAGATGGCTCTGAGTTCCTTCATATTGGAGGAGAAGGACAACTCTTCCTTGCTCCAAGTTCCAGCTATTATTCTCCCTAGAAGATGGGCTCCCCAACCCGAACCTGAAGCATCGGTTGTTAATAGAATCCACTTGGGTTCCTAGAGAGACCAACCGTCCGGGGGAGTAGCCCACCAAGCCAATGAGAGACGCACTCTGGCTGATAGTGTGAAGATTCTCCAACGATGACACTCTTATGTCCCATGATTGGAGAACTTCCACTTGAAGAAGTCTCAGATGCCATAATGCCCATAACACTGCCTCTACAGAGGAGGAGAGTAGACCCAGGAACTTCATGAGGACTCTCAAGGTTACTCTCCTTGGAAAGCATGTTGTGGGAATCTATGATGAATCCCAGAAAGGTTATCCTCATGGATGGAATTAAGTGGGACTTTTTCCAATTGATAATCCATTCCAGATCCTGAAGTAAGGTCAACGTGGTGCTGACCTGAACCTCCAGGTTGTCCACAAATCTTGACAGGATACGCCAGTTGTCTAGATATGGAATTATATGGATCCCTTGGACCCTTAAAACCGCGACCATGGCTGTGACCACCTTTGTAAATACAAAGGGGGCCTATGTAATCCCAAATGGAAGCACCCTGAACTGATGGTGGTTTAACCTTCCCCCAATTTTCAAGGCTATCCGAAGACATTTTCGGTGGGCTTCTGGGATGGGAATGTGAAAATAGGCATCCTTTAATCAGAAGAAAAAAAAAAAAGGGGGGGGGACCCCGGATATACCAGAAGCAAATAAAGGGCAGTGCCTACACAATGTAAATGTACTGGGGTATCCGAAAAGGATAACTCGGTACAAGCTCCGAGTACAATGTGTAATGACCGGCGACACGCACAGGGAGGGAAAAGGGAAAGCCCTGCCCAAGGGAGAGGGAAAGGTGGTGACCCCTGACTCACCTTGCGGCTGGCACCTGACTGCCCTGACGTCCCTAGACGGGTTCCTCACCCGTGCGGCGATCACGTGCCTAAACCCTGGCTTTCCCTAAAATGAGCCCTAGATAGTGAACGGGCCGGTGGGATCGCAAGTCCGCACCACTGACACTAAGAGGGAAATACCAGGGAGAGGACGGGTAGCGTTCTGGACCAACAACCAGAGAACGCAACAACACAGCTCCAGAGGGTCAGAATAGATGTCCAGGCAGGAAGCTCTATATCTGGCAACCAGAGAAGTGAGAGAGGGGAATATAAGGAGGTTGGGAGTGCTGGACAAGGAACAGCTGAGGAGAAGGAGCTACGGATCCCTGAGTGAGCCAAAAGGGTTTGCAAAGCAACGGAGTCAGGCGTGGTTCTAGATACCCTCATGACAGTACCCCCCTCTCTACGAGGGGCCTCCGGACACTCAGGACCAGGTCTCTCAGGATGAGAGGCATGAAAAACCTGAACTAGCCTGTCGGCGTTTACCTCAGACGCAGGAACCCACATTCTTTCCTCGGTACCGTAACCTCTCCAATGCAAGAGATATTGAAGAGAGCGGCGGACCCGACGAGAATTAACAATTTTGGATATCTGGAATTCTAGATTACCATCCACAACAACAGGAGGGGGTGGCAGCGGTGACGGTTCTAGAGGTGGAACATATTTCTTGAGTAACGACTTATGAAAGACATTATGGATTTTAAAAGTCTGAGGTAACTCCAGGCGAAAAGCCACGGGGTTGACGATGGCTACAATTTTGTAAGGACCAATAAACCTAGGACCCAGTTTCCAAGAGGGAACTTTCAATTTAATATTCCTAGTAGACAACCACACATAGTCATTCACTCCTAGGTCCGGACCTCTTATCAGCCATGCATTTGTATTTACCTCCCATATTTTTCAAGTTAGCTTGCACCTTCTGCCATACCGATGATGAAAAACGTTCCTCTTCGGGAACCCCAGAAGACCCCCCCTCTTTGAAGGTACAGAATTGGGGATAAAAACCATATGCACCAAGAAATGGTGACTTGCCAGTGGATTCCTGACGACGATTATTTATGGCAAACTCAGCTAACGGTAAATATGATGACCACAACTCTTGGTTTTCAGACACAAAACATCTTAGATATGTCTCCAGGTTTTGGTTGGTACGCTCAGTCTGTCCATTCGACTGAGGATGGAAAGCTGAGGAAAAGGACAAGTGTACCCCCAAACGGGAACAAAAAGCTTTCCAAAATTTAGAAATAAACTGGGTACCCCGATCCGAAACAACATCGGAGGGGACCCTGTGAAGCTTCACGATTTCACTGACGAATACCTGAGCAAGAGTCTTAGCATTAGGTAGTGCGGGTAACGCAATGAAGTGTACCATTTTGCTAAACCTGTCCACTACTACCAAAATAACTGTTTTACCCGCAGACAAAGGTAAGTCAGTGATAAAAATCCATTGACAGATGTGTCCATGGTCTATTGGGAATGACGAGTGGTAATAGAGACCCTGCAGGACGTGTATGTGAAACTTTTGTGCGCGCACAGGTAGAACAAGAAGACACAAAATCCAATACATCCTGACGCAACCTTGGCCACCAAAAACGACGAGACAATAGCTCCAAGGTTGCTTTACTACCCGGGTGCCCAGCAAGTGCCGAATTATGATGTTCTTTTAATAATTCGAAACGCAGGTTCAACGGTACAAACAATTTCTCTGAGGGGCAAGAGACCGGGGCGTCCCCCTGGGCCTCTAACACCTTCCCCTCCAGAACAGAGTGTACCACAGAAACAACCACTCCTCTTTGAAGAACGGGCACCGGATCACTCACATTACCCCCTCCAGGGAAACAACGAGATAGTGCATCAGCCTTGGTATTCTTTGCCCCAGAACGATAGGTAATCACAAAGTTAAACCTGGTAAAAAATAGCGACCACCTAGCTTGTCTAGGTGTGAGACGCTTAGCTGATTCGAGGTACAGAAGATTTTTGTGGTCCGTAATCACAGTGACGGGGTGGACTGCCCCCTCCAAAAAGTGACGCCATTCTTCAAACGCTAGTTTAATAGCTAATAGTTCCCTATTGCCAATATCGTAGTTCTTTTCTGCTGCAGATAGTTTTTTAGAAAAGAAAGCACAAGGACGCCATTTGCCAGGAGACGGACCCTGAGACAGCACCGCCCCCACTCCCACCTCTGACGCATCGACTTCAACAATGAAAGGCTGAGAGACATCAGGTTGGACTAGTACAGGTGCTGAGGTAAACCTCTCTTTTAGAGAGGAAAAAGCAACTTTAGCGGCGTCAGACCATTTAGAAAAATCAGTCCCCTTCCTAGTCATGTCAGTCAGGGGTTTTACAATAAGTGAATAATTTTTAATGAATTTCCTATAGAAATTTGCGAAGCCCAAGAACCGTTGCAGTGCTTTGAGGTTCTCAGGAAGATCCCAATCTAAGATTGCCTGGACCTTCCTGGGATCCATACGGAAACCTGAAGCAGATAAAAAATAACCTAGGAATTGTATCTCCTGAACGGCGAAGACACATTTTTCAATTTTAGCATATAATTTATTCGTCCGTAGGACCTGCAGTACCTGTCTGACATGCACCTCATGTGTTTTCAGATCCGACGAATAAATTAAAATATCATCTAGGTATATTACCACAAACCTGCCGATTAGATGACTAAAAATGTCGTTAACGAAATGTTGAAAGACAACAGGAGCATTGGTCAGACCGAAAGGCATAACTAGATTTTCATAATGCCCCTCAGGGGTGTTAAACGCTGTCTTCCACTCATCCCCCTCCTTAATACGAATCAGATTGTAGGCCCCCCTAAGATCAAGTTTGGAGAACCACCTAGCACCCGCAATCTGGTTAAACAGGTCAGGAATGAGAGGAAGAGGGTATGGGTCTCGGATGGTTATCTGATTTAATTCGCGAAAATCTAGGCAAGGACGCAGGCCCCCATCTTTCTTTTTAACGAAGAAAAACCCTGCAGCCACGGGTGAAGAAGAGGGTCTGATGTGTCCCTTAGCCAAGCTCTCGGAGATATAATCTTTCATGGCTTGTCTCTCTGGACCTGAAAGATTATATAACCTGGTCTTGGGTAATTTTGCGCCGGGAATAAGGTTAACCAGGCAATCATAAGGACGATGAGGTGGTAACTTCTGACAACCCTTTTCAGAAAAAACGTCCTCAAAATCCGAAATAAATGTAGGTAGGCTAGTTATGGAGGCAACTAAGCAATTGCTATTTAAGCAATTTTCTCTGCACTGCTCACTCCACTCCAATATCTCCCTGGCCTGCCAATCCACCACTGGATTGTGCGCTACCAACCAGGGAAGACCCAGCACTACCGGAGTGGGAAGCCCCTCCAGAACATAACATGAAAGCATCTCGTTATGGTGGTCCCCTACCCGAAGGTGTAAATTATGAACAATGTGGGTGAGGTTTCTCTGAGACAGAGGAGCAGAATCAATAGCGAATATGGGAATATGTCTCTGTAGCGTACAGAGAGACAAACCCATAGTGCGGGCAAAATGGGCATCTATCAAATTTACCCCTGCTCCACTGTCTAGAAAGAAAGAAATAGTCTCAGTCTTATCACCAAAAACAATAACCGCTGGCAACACAAATTGTGATGTACGTATGGAGGAAACGTATACCCCCCGGCTGACATCCTCCACACAGCCTGGGGTTAGTAGTTTTCCGACGGTCTTTTGTTTCTGAGGAAAGAAGGACAGACATTAATGAAATGACCCCTCTCCCCACAAAAAAAACAAACCCCACGCCTACGGCGAACCTCAGGAGGACGGACCTGACGAGTAGTTCCTCCTAGCTGCATAGGCTCGTCTAAGTCCGTACAGACTAACTGCTGCTTGGGAGGGGTTACCAATGTCTCCGGTTTTTTCAACCTGTCCCTAAGGCGTCTATCTATTCGGATAGAAAGGGACATAACCGCATCAAGGGAAAAGGGGGTCTCATATAATGCAAGCGCATCCTTAACCTTTTCGGATAACCCAGAGCAGAACTGACTCCTGAGAGCCGGGTCGTTCCATTGGGTATCCGTAGCCCACCTACGGAAGTCAGAGCAATACTCCTCTACCGGCCGCTCTCCTTGTAGGAGTCTCCGTAATCTTGATTCAGCCAGTGCGAGTCGGTCAGGGTCGTCATATATGAGACCCAAGGCCCCGAAAAACTCATCTACTGACCGAAGAGCCTGGGAATCAGTAGGTAAAGAGAACGCCCAGGACTGCGGGTCCCCCTGCAGCAGGGAAATAACAACCCCCACCCGCTGGTCTTCATTACCAGAGGAGTAAGGGCGCAGTTTGAAATATAATTTACAGGCCTCACGGAATGTCAAAAACTTGTCCCTTCCCCCAGAAAATCTGTCAGGGAGAGGGACCTTGGGTTCCGCAACAACCTGTTTACCAGTAGCAACCGCTGGGCTTGTGGTCAGTTGTAATTGCTGCTGTTGCTGGAGGACCGATGCCTTCAATCCTGCCACCTCCAAAGACAGGCCATGAAACTGTTTGGACAGAGCAGCAATTTGATCCATACTGGATTCTAAGTAGGTAAAAAATTTTATTATTATTTTTATTTTTATTTTTTTTACCTACACAAAATAAGGGCCAGATATAATGTAATGACCGGCGACACGCACAGGGAGGGAAAAGGGAAAGCCCTGCCCAAGGGAGAGGGAAAGGTGGTGACCCCTGACTCACCTTGCAGCTGGCACCTGACTGCCCTGACGTCCCTAGACGGGTTCCTCACCCGTGCGGCGATCACGTGCCTAAACCCTGGCTTTCCCTAAAATGAGCCCTAGATAGTGAACGGGCCGGTGGGATCGCTAGTCCGCACCACTGACACTAAGAGGGAAACACCAGGGAGAGGACAGACAATACAGACAAACACATACACCCAGGTGGGCGACCACAGCAGACCACAAAGGTCCAACAGGGATCCGGAGGGTAGCGTTCTGGACCAACAACCAGAGAACGCAGCAACACAGCTCCAGAGGGTCAGAATAGATGTCCAGGCAGGAAGCTCTATATCTGGCAACCAGAGAAGTGAGAGAGGGGAATATAAGGTGGTTGGGAGTGCTGGACAAGGAACAGCTGAGGAGAAGGAGCTACGGATCCCTGAGTGAGCCAAAAGGGTTTGCAAAGCAAACCCAGAAAGCTAGCATAAGGAAACAGCCCTATCTTACATAGAGCGCGCAGCCAACCGCTGCGACTTCCTGACCCCGGGTATAACGGAGTCAGGCGTGGTTCTAGATACCCTCGTGACACAATGGCAGAAAAGGAAAGGAAGGAAGCTCAGAGTACCAGAATGATAATAAAATAAATATTTTATTAAATCAAGAACATAATAAAAAAAAAAAACCACATATACAGTTGATGCCAAAGACTGGGTAGGGGGAGCAGAGAAAGGAGAAAACAAGCGCCACCCTGGATGGACACACAGGTCACAAAGTACATAGGTAATAATGATAGAGTCATGAGAAATGAATATATAAGGTACAATGACCAGCTCATGAGCCAGTCTTTGGCATCAACTGTATATGTGTTTTTTATTATGTTCTTGATTTAATAAAATATTTATTTTATTATCATTCTGGTACTCTGAGCTTCCTTCCTAGGCATCCTTTAAGTCTAATGATGCCATGAGATCATCTGCCATAATAAAGGATTTTACTGAACTTATTCTCTCCATGCAGAACCTTCTTTTCACCAAATGCCGGTTGAGGTGGCGGAGATCTATTATGAGTCTCCATTTGCCTCCTGGTATGGGGACTAGGAAGACAGGGGAATAAACCCCCCTTCCCTCCTCTGGAATGGCAGCCATTGATATCAACTCCAAGATTGCATTCTCTATGATAGCCTGCTTGGGAGATCTGAGGACCGAGGAAATTGAAAATCTCTCCATAGGAGAGGACTGGAAGGAGAGGGTGTACCCTCTCTCTATTAAATCCAGCACCCACTGATCCTCTCTAACACTCTGCCAGGCTGAAAGAAAGTTTTGGAGGTAGCCGCCTGCAGGGAGACGTATCGTGTCAGAAGTCACTCCTCTTTGCAGAACCTCTGGAAGACTTGGAGGCTCCTCTTCCCCGTCTCTGCGGTCTGGACTGATAGGATCTCTGGGGGGAGTAACCACGACAAGACTGTCTGTAGTTGGAACGATAGGAACGAGGCGCCTGGGGAAGGGATTTTCCATTTTTATCTTATAAATTCTCCATGAACTTATCCAATTCAGATCCAAACAGTTTACCTGGTGCGTACTTTAAGTTACACAGGTTATATTTGGACGGGTTATCACCTGACCAAGGGCGAAGCCATATAGCCCTACGGCCCGCAGATGATAGACCCATGGATCTAGCGGCAAGTTTTACCTGCTGACAAGAGGAGTCATACAAATAATCTACTGCTAGTTTAATCTTCTTAAATGATTTCAGGATGTTCTCCCTACTAATCTCAGAGTCTACCTAATTTTGGACTCTATCCAACCTCTTCCTCATAGATCTGGCTACTTGAAAAGAAGCCACCCCCACACAGGCCTGACTAGAGGCTGAGGCATAAGACCGCTTTAGAGCAACTTCAATCCTCTTATCCATAGGTTCACACAATGCTGAACCATCCTCAGAGGGCACTAAGGTTTTCTTGGATAATTTTGCCACCGCAACATCAACCTTAGGAGGTGAAATACATTCTGCTGACTGTTCAGCATTGATAGGAAAAAGCGTTTTGAAGCATTTACTTATCACCGGGGCTCTTCCAGGATGTTTCCACTCAGCTAACCTCATGTCACTGAGTAACTCCTCCACCTGAAAGGTCCTAGACCCTCCTTTTGAGGTGGTTGGAGCCTCCCCCTGGTCAGGCAAGCCCTCGGCTTGCACCGCTTTAATAAGTTTGGAGAATTTCTTTACAAGAAATATATTCTTGGATATTTCCCCTTCCTCCTCTTCTATCTCAGAGTCAGAAGAGCATACCTCATCAACGATTCTGAAGTCCTCATCAGACTGCATAGGTGATGGAGATGCATCATATCTCGCCCTTTTCCTGGGCTTAGTTGCAAGACACTCCTTGATCTCCTTAATTTCCTTGGAAGAAGACTCCATACACTGCTTCATCCACACATACATATCCTGTATATTTGGTTCCGTGTTTGGCGGTAATTTTGGCTGACAATCTTGACACCTGGTGTAGTCATAATTATCCGGTAAGGGGATGTCACAGGAAATGCATTGCAAATGTCTTCCCTTAGAAACAGATTTTCTAGAGGACACCCTCTCACTAGAGTCCCTAGAAGACATTCTGTTTAAAAAGAGAGAAAATTTAAAATATGCTTATAGCAAGAAAATAGCATAATCAAGGAGGAGAAGAAAAAAAACCACATAGCTGAAGCTTAGAAGCACAGTTAAACAACAAGGGATACTGATAACCAGGGCTTTTTTTCTCAGAGAAAAGGTGGTGGAACTCACCCCCCCCTCCCCTGGCCACACCCCTACCCACCCCTAGGACCGCCCCCTAAAACCGCCCCTTTAGAGAACAGGGATGCAAGTAAAATTTGGGGGGGCTATAAAGTCCAGCCAAGCAAAGAAACCCCCCAGATGGGGATGGCACTGTTAATGGGGGATCTGGTGATGGCACTGTTAATGGGGGATCTGGGGATGGCACTGTTATGGGGTGGAGGATCTGTGGATGGCACTGTTATGGGGGATCTGTGGATGGCATACACAGATCCCCCATCCTATAACAGTGCCATCCACAGACCCCCCCATCCTATAACAGTGCCATCCACAGACCCCCCCATCCTATAACAGTGCCATCCACAGACCCCCCATCCTATAACAGTGCCATCCACAGACCCCCCCACCCTATAACAGTGCCATCCACAGACCCCCCCTTAACAGTGCCATCCACAGCCCCCCACCCCATAACAGTGCCATCCACAGACCCCCCCACCCCATAATAGTGCCATCCACAGACCCCCCCACCCCATAACAGTGCCATCCACAGACCCCCCCTTAACAGTGCCATCCACAGACCCCCCACCCCATAACAGTGCCATCCACAGACCCCCCCACCCCATAACAGTGCCATCCACAGACCCCCCCACCCCTTAACAGTGCCATCCACAGACCCCCCACCCCTATAACAGTGCCATCCACAGACCCCCCCACCCCATAACAGTGCCATCCACAGACCCCCCCACCCCATAACAGTGCCATCCACAGACCCCCCCACCCCATGACAGTGCCATCCACAGACTCCCCTACTTAACAGTGCCATCCACAGACCCCCCCTTAACAGTGCCATCCACAGACCCCCCCACCCCATAACAGTGCCATCCACAGACCCCCCCACCCTATAACAGTACCATCCACTGACCCCCCCCAACCCTTAACAGTGTCATCCACAGACCCCCCATTGCCGCTCCAGTACAGTTATAAAATGTGTAATTCAATTAATAATGATTCATGCTGCCCCCTCTGTAGTATAACATTCAATATATCCTACTCACAGGGCTACTGTTATATCGTAATGCAGGCCGGCCGGGCAGACGAGCGGCAGAGTGACTGACTGATGTCACGTGCCTGCGCCGCCTGCTTCATTCATAAAGTAGGCCAGGCAGGCACGTGACGTCAGTCAGTCACTCTGCCACTCGTCTGCCCGGCTGGCCTGCATTACGATATAACAGTAGCCCTGTGAGTAAGATATATTGAATGTTATACTACAGAGGGGGCAGCATGAATCATTATTAATTGAATTACACATTTTATAACTGTACTGGAGCGGCGGGGCGGAGCACAGTGAACGCACCGGCCCCCAGCTCCTCCTCCCAGTCCCTCCCCGCTGATACATCGCAGCCTGAGATGCTGGAGCATGGCAGGCTGCGATGTCAAAAGGTGGCGGAACGCCGTTCCGCTGCGTTCCGCCAGAAAAAAAGCCCTGCTGATAACCAGCAAAAGAATATCAGAACTCTGGCAACCACAAAAGCAGTTCTGACGCCAAGAGACAGAGTAAAAGCACTGCCTCCCTTAAATAGGTGGAACCCCCGCCAAAAATAGGCTCCACCCACTCAGGGCGTAGTAAGCAATAAAAAAATCTTTATAACAAAGAAGTATGCTGTATAACTATATACTAATACTATAGAGTGTAGGGAGATCCGAAAAAAAAACTCCCCACTCTAGGTCACTCCATCCAGCAGAGGAGGCAGCGGAAGTGCGTCATGATCAGCTGACCGGAGCTCCGCTGACTCAACAGAGCCGCATGCAGACGCCGCCAGTCAAACCCCTGCAAGAAAGAAAAAAGAAACATAAGGTCTTTACCTTATTCAATTAATAATGATTCATGCTGCCCCCTCTCTAGTATAACATTCAATATATCCTACTCACAGGGCTACTGTTATATCGTAATGCAGGCCGGCCGGGCAGACGAACGGGCTCCGTCAGGCTCACACAAGGACAGAAAAAAACTCTATGTCCTTGAGTGGGTTAGGCCCTATATAGGCACTTGGGGACTTGCTTGCTTAATTGTTTAATTTTTTCATTAAAATATTCCCGGTCCTATTCGGTTCTCAGGGGCGGAGACACCCCATATTGTGCTGCTGAGGGACGCCAAGGAAACCTTCCTTCATATATGAGGCCTGTCACTGCCTCACAACATCTAGAAATAATTTTGTTCTTACATTATCCATAGTTGTCCTAGACATCTTATCATACTGGCATACTAAAATACTGTCTCAATATTTTTTATAACACTGTTTTGTACTTAGGGAAATGGTATGTAAAATGAAGCAATCTGTATTTTCCACAAAACGCTCTATAGGATGAGGAGTTGATCCCATAGAAATGTTTCCATAAACCCTATGACAAGAGAACGTTAAGCTGTCTTCAGCCAGCCCTGTGGCTGCCCAGGTGTTAAGCCTCCCCCACTTAGCACCCAACTTATTTTATGGCTCAGGCATACCTGGAAGGGCAAATCACCCCCTCAGGTGACAAGGGCTTATCTTTACCAGCTACATGTCCAGTAGTATCCGTCACCTGCTGAGACAAGCATTGCTTCAGGGTTCTATGTACACTAAGTGGCTGAACAATTTTAGCATAAAGAAGCTCCAAAAGGTACAGCATAGCATTGCTCTACTTCTGCCACACGCAGAACTTTTTCCTGTTTGGACATTTCAATCCACAGATGATCATTATGCCAAAAATCCTGATAAATTCTGTAAATTTGATTATACATTACAAGTTTTTTCACTTGATCTTGCAGTTGTACAACCTTAGACAGTGCATTAAAATTGCTATAGAATAAAGGTTAGGGTTGTTGCGGTTGTGGTATTATGTAAGGGAGTTGCATACTAAGCAATTGTGTAATGCAATTCTATTTCTGGATCTTACTAGAAATTCTGATAGCAAAGACTGCTTTCCTGCTGGTATCATCAGGTGTTTTTTACACCATTTGAGAATGGGAACCATAGCTATCCTAGTGATAGCACCATTTATAGTCCAAAAATAAATGTACAGAGAACAGTGTATCGGTGCATGCCTCCTTGGGGATTGGTCCAACTTTCCCCATAAATGGAATCCAATGCAAAAAATTGGGGCAGCGCTCAGCTGATAGATTCAAAGTAAGTGACTTGTTTATTTACAGATGCAACATTTCAACAAACAGTCTTTCTCAAACATGCACACACCAAGTCTTTAAAACACATATATACACGACATACCCTGTGACATCATCATTGTGAGCCAACAATAACCAACAAATAGATCATGTTACAATAAATAAATATGACAAAAGTAATAATGCACTATTCGCCATGAAAGAAATACCTGTATGAATCAATAGGCTAGAACTCGAAGAAGGTCTCTGTGAGGACACTGCGTAAGGATGCGTGCCACAATGCCTGTGCCCACTCCATGGTTAGTGTGCACTGAAAATGAGCAAATTTTTTAAAAATTTGATATGGACAGTTCGCCAAATTTTCAAAAAAGATTTGATTCGATCCGAATTTATTTGTGACAAATTCCATAAAAAATCTGCTATTTCCCGGCTGCAGAAAGCCTGTATATTGGTGTAGAACACTGTGCATTGCAGAAACCTGCATATGCGTCTGTATGACAGGCAGTTGACAGGCGTCACTCATAGAATCACTTCACACTTTACTTATTTAGTCAGTTACGGGGCCAAAACTGACCAAATAACTCAAGTGTGAACTTATCCTTATAGGTTAATGTTAGCATCAGGTATAAAGAACCATTCAGTGGCCCAAGATTGTACTGTAGAGTGAAAGAGCGCACTCCTTTCACACCGTCGTCAGCTGATTCCACATAGTTTTCTACAGAACCTGTTCTGTTACACGCTGATACATGTAGTGCCCCCATGACAGTGGAGTGGAGAGGGTGTCAGCAGTAAGTTTTGTGTTAACTTCAGTGTTTATTTTGCCATTTCTCTGATCCGTCATAAGAACAACCCCCGAAAAACGAATCCTGTCTTTTGAGCATTTGCCTTCATATGGTCAGCATTTGGTCAGTAATCCATCAGTATTGCTAAGGCCAAAAAAACAACTAGGAGTGAATCCAAAACAGAGAGGACATGTGATTGGAAAGTTTGCATGTCTTCTGTGTTTTGTACCCTGTGCTTTTTGCTTCCAAATCATGAGTATATCCTAATGTAAAATAGGGACCGTGTGATACAGGCCTTACAGATGTTCCAAAGACAGGATCCGTTGTGTTTCTCATTTTTCCATCCTTCTGACAGATCAGAAGAAGGGTAAAATAAATGGTAATGTCAACAAGGCCAAACAGGGACAATTATGGCCCCATCATAGAGTGGGGAGGGTGGCAACCGCATGAGGAGTCAACACAGTGGCCCAGTTACATTATGGGGAGGGTGGCAACCACATGAGGAGTCAAAACAATTGCACAGTGTAACAGTACAGCCTGGATCGCAGCGGCTCCCTGTGACTCCGCCCACTTACCTCCGGGCCTTAAATAGAAGACAGGTGCTAAGCAGGGTGTTCCACTAATGGAGTGCGCACCCTGCTAGCTCCATTGCATCTGAGGACTCTGTCCACATATCCAGACCTGGATCCCTAACAACATTGTGAAGGACTGCCTACCTTCTCTCCACTGGCTTCCCCACTGCTGTCTTCCTAGCCAGGACCAACTAACCGCAAGTATATGCCTGTTACCTGCTCTGATTAAGGTCCTGGAACTCAGAGTGGGGTGGCTCCTGCTGGTGTGAGGCGATATTCCCAAACCAACTCTGAACTCAGGACATGCTATACAAACCCTGAACCTACTGTATATTATATACTAAACTGAGGACATGCTATACTAACTCTGAACCTACTGCATATTATATACTAAACTGAGGACATGCTATACTAACTCTGAACCTGCTGCATATTATATACTAAACTGAGGACATGCTATACTAACTCTGAACCTGCTGCATATTATATACTAAACTGAGGACATGCTATACTAACTCTGAACCTGCTGCATATTATATACTAAAACTGAGGACATGCTATACTAACTCTGAACCGCTGCATATTATATACTAAACTGAGGACATGCTATACTAACTCTGAACCGCTGCATATTATATACTAAACTGAGGACATGCTATACTAACTCTGAACCTGCTGCATATTATATACTAAACTGAGGACATGCTATACTAACTCTGAACCTGCTGGAAGACGTCACTGGGTGAGGCGGGATGACGTGAGCGCACGTCGCGTCTCGATCTTTCCCATTGCTGGCCTCCTCCCCCCAGGCTAATGCCGAACAACTGATGCCGAACAGCTGAGATTGAACAGCTGATGCCCTGAATTGTGAGCCGCGACGCGCCGCTGCATTTACCTGGTCTTCTCACCGGATTGTTTCTGCCAGTTCTGGGAGGACGTCTAGGCTGCTGCTGCCGTGCTGGTTACTGCCGTTTTTTTCTCTCTCTGGGCTGTGGGTGCCGTTCTTCAGCCTTGCCCCTCGATTTGGTTCCCTCGCTCCTGGCTCCTCCATCTGCCGTCCTCGCTTCCTACTGCTCACTGCTCTGCTGCTCTGCCTGCTCCATCTTTCCATCGGCTCCGATTGATTGGTTCTGCCTGGGTGCTCGTTCCATCTGCCGCTTTCCTGATCTTCCCTCCACCGGACCGTTTCCTTGCCTGATGCCACCTTGCCGTTTCTGCCTGCTACCAGATTGCTGCCTTTTTGGATACCTCGCTGTTTCTTCATAGGATACCCTGTCTCCCCTTTACACCGCCACCGTACCACCACAGCTACGGCGTGCTTCGGGACTAGGCCTCTGGACACGTGAGAAGAGAAACTCTACTCAGTTATTGTATACCTGCTGTACTGTTGGTTCTTCTGCTGTATTGCTGCAAGAGGGGGTAGCAGTGTATACTGCTGTAAAGAGGGCATAGCTGTTTTTTTGGAATTTTGCGCCATTTAGAGGAAAAGGGGAAGGGAGAGGACAGAGGTAAAAGGAAAAAAAAAAAAAAAAAAGGGGGAAAGAAAGGATAGGAAAAGGGTCAAAAGGTGAACTCTGAACCTGCTGCATATTATATACTAAACTAAGGACATGCTATACTAACTCTGAACCTGCTGCATATTATATACTAAACTAGGACATGCTATACTACCCTGAACCTATGGCATACCATATACTAAACTGAGGGCATACCATATACTAACTCTGAACTGTGCACAAGCTTATACTAACTTGTGACTCCTGTAATACTGGGGGACCTTCCTTCCCAGCAGTAACTAATTAGATGGATAGCGGTAAATGATTTTGTTACCCCAAACTCTCCGCCCAAGACTGAGAGAGACGCCTGGGGTACATACTGAGTAACCGCGAATCCCACAGACAAAAACAAGGGCGGTGGGATAATAGTGGATGTCCATTGCTTCCGCAGTTGAGATCCTAATTGATCAACTAGGTGCGTTACATATCAGTGGAACCCACATGGATCCAGCGGAGGTTGCAGGTCACCTCGTCACCCTCACTAAGAGGGTGGAGACCCTCAACGTGACTGTACAACATCTCCAGCTAGAAAACCAGGCACTACGGCAACTTGTCACTCAGGGGCCAGGACACCCCCGTGATGGACCAGAACCCAAGGTCAGCCCACCTGAGATATTCTCGGGTGACCGAAGGCAGTTCAGGGATTTCCTGAACGCATGCAAACTAATGTTTGAGCTACAGCCCCGGACTTACCCAACTGACAGAACAAAAGTACTTACCATGATCTCTTACCTCAGGGGGGAGCCCAGAGCATGGACCAATACTTATTTAGAAAAGGAAGACCCAATCCTGGATTCCTTCCCTCTGTTCCTTGAAAAAATGGCCCTTCTCTACGAGGACCATAGTAAACAGCTGACCGCTGAGACCGCTATACGCAGCCTTAAACAAGGGAGACGACCTGTAGAGGACTTTATTGCGGAATACACTCGCTGGGCCTGGGAGACTGAATGGAATGACCTCACCCTTAGGAACCAGTTCCGCCCCATAGATCTTACGATTGCCCCATAGACTTGCTGCCGGGTAGTGAGATACCCACGGGTAGAATTTATCCATTGGCACAACCAGAACTCGTTCACCTCAAACAGTACCTAGAAGAGAATTTACGAAAAGGTTTTATTCAGCCTTCAACCTCCCCGGCAGCAGCAGGGATGTTCTTCGTGAGAAACAAAGACTCAAGCCTAAGGCCCATCATAGATTACAAAGCCTTGAACAAGGTAACAATCAAAAATCGGTACCCCTTGCCGCTAATATCCGAACTCATAGAAAGATTACAAACAGCAACAATCTACACCAAGCTGGATTTGAGAGGCGCATACAACTTAATTAGGATCAGAAAAGGTGATGAATGAAAGACAGCCTTTCGCACTCGGTATGGACTCTTCGAGTATACAGTGATGCCCTTCGGGTTGTGCAACGCCCCTGCCACATTCCAAAATTTTATTAACGACATCTTTAGGGATCTACTGGACGTATGTGTAATCATGTATTCCGATAACTTACACGATCACAGGAAACATGTCCGTTGGGTTCTTGCACGGTTAAGTGTTCATCGCTTATACGTCAAACAGGAAAAATGTGTGTTCGAGACTACTTCTCTTCCCTTCCTCGAATACATAATTTCACCCAAGGGTATCCAGATGGATCACTCAAAAATCACTTGCATCCAAAGTTGGCCGATCCCGGATTCCAGGAAAGCTCTTCAACGGTTCCTGGGGTTCTCAAACTTCTATAGGAAATTTATTAAAGATTTCTCCGCTACCACTAAACCACTAACCCGCTTAACTAGTGTCAACACGAAGTTCGTTTGGTCCAAGGACGCCCAATCAGCCTTTGAGTTATTAAAGAACAGGTTCACTACGGCACTGATACTGACTCTCCCAAATCCGAACCATCACTACGTGCTGGAAGTAGACGCATCCCGGGCAGCCATAGGAGCCGTTCTGTCCCAGCGAAGCTCTTTTTCAACTCCGTTACATCCTATCGGGTTCTACTCCCGGACGCTAAATACCGCCGAATTCAATTACCCCATAGGCGAAAAGGAACTCCTCGCCATAAAATGCTCCCTGGAAAATTGGAGGCATTTACTTGATGGATCAATACACCCCATCACAATTTATACGGATCACCGTAATCTACAATACCTGAAAACCAATAAAACACTATCAGGCCGCCAAGTACGGTGGAGTTTTTTTTTTCGACAGGTTTAACTTCCAAATTACATACCGACCAGGCTCAAAAAATGGGAAGGCCGACGCCTTGTCACGACTGGCTGAAATTCGCACCTCAGACACGGCCCCCACATGGATCATTCCACCGAAGAAACTCGTCCTTGCCACCATTATGTTGGAAACCCAGCTCAAGGATGCTCTAATTAATGACCATGCTAATACCCCCCCTGGTCTTTCGCAGAACCAACAGGGTCTCCATTACAAGGACAGCCAACTGTATATACCACCCTCCCTCACCAATCAGGTGATCAAACTTTGCCATGATTTACCCCTCGCGGGACATCCCGGCATTTCTAAAACCACAACCCTGATACGCAGGAACTTCTGGTGGCCAAAGATGACCAAACAAATTGTGGAATACGTTTCCACATGCGAGACCTGTGCCTCATGTAAAACTGACAGGAACCGACCTTATGGTCTCCTAATGAGTCTTCCCATCGCCAACAGACCCTGGGAATGGGTCTCGATGGATTTCATAGTTGAACTTCCCCTTTCCAGAGGAAACAATACCATCATGGTGGTAGTGGATTTGCTGACTAAAATGGCACACTTCGTGCCCCTCAAGAAGTTACCCTCCTCCAAGGAAACGGCCGTGGTATTCCTGTCTAATATTATTAAGTTACATGGAATTCCTAGCCAGGTCATATCAGACAGGGGTTCGCAATTCATATCCAAATTCTGGAGAGCACTTTGTTCCAGACTTCAAATCGACCACAGAATGTCTACCGCCTATCACCCCCAAACTAATGGGCAGACTGAAAGGGTGAATCAGTGTCTGGAACAGTTTCTCAGATGTCACTGCTCATTTCTCCAGGATGACTGGGAGGGCCTACTTCCTCTCGCTGAATTCGCCTATAATAATTCTACGAATTCCTCCACATTACATACTCCATTCTTTGCTAATTACGGATTTCACCCTAGGTCTCTTCCTCAAACCAGCCTTCCCACAAACGTTCCAGCTACAGACGATTATCTGACCACTTTGCAAACTACCCTTAAGACGCTAAAAGACAACCTTCAACGGGCAAAGGAAAGACAGAAGTTTTACTACGACCGTCGTAGGAGAGAAAATCCTCCCTACCAGGTCGGAGACTCGGTTTGGTTATCAACAAGAAACCTTCAGTTGGGGGTACCTTCCAAGAAATTCGGAAGACAATTCCTGGGTCCTTTTCCGATAGATAGGATTATTAACCCCAACACGGTGAGACTCACCCTTCCTCCTCGATTACAGGTACATCCCACATTCCACGTGTCACTACTGAAGCCGTTTAGACCTAGTGTCACGAGTTGGAGGTCCCAGGAGAGACCGCCGCGTCGTCAAGCAATAAAACGGAAATCAGGTACAGACACATAAGAGTTTATTGCATAAACAAAAAACAGGGAAGGCAGCACAGACAAAACATGAGCTCTATGTACCGTCAGCACAGTGGGAGAAAACCCCCTCTGCACCACTGTCTAGTAATACTCCTGAGGGGCGTGACTAAGCAACTCCTGGTGTTCACTAGAGCCCTAGATGGTAGGGTTAGACTTTGCAGCAGGAAGTTGCCAGGGTCCACTCTGGAGCGTGAACTAGACAGTGACAGGAGGAACGAATGGACAACAGGTACCAGAAGGTACCGACGGCACATAGGCAAACATAACAGACAGGCAAATACAAAACAGGGCAACTAATAATACAAGCAGGAGTTCTCGCAAGGGAGCAGGAGTGGCAATGAGCAGAGAAGGACTTGCTCCACCAGTAGTAAACTGCATGGCCTTGCGCATGCCACTCTGCTGCAAAAGCTTGCTGAACAAAGACATATAACATAACAAACATAACTGGCATAACAGATAACAAACAGACAGGAAAGAGGACGTTAGTTAGGACGGGAGAGAACGTAAATGAACAAGTAGGGAAAACCCACAGAGCACAGACAGACAGACACGGATCCCATGGGTCAGCAGCATGGGAGAGAGAGTACAAACCAGGAGCAGGACAAGACAACACACACCAGGAGAGCTGACACAGAACTGAGGAAACCTCAGCCTTATATACAGGTTCCATGGGTGCAGCAGAGAGACCACACCCATGGAGCAGACAGAGGATTAACTCCTAATAGGCACACAGGGGAGTTAACCCATAAAGAACCACAAATGACACAGGAACGGAACTTCAGCGAGGAGCGCCGAACAAGCAATGACGGAAGGTCACAGCCAGAGATAGTGGCTGTGACACCTAGGCTGTTCCCATCAAATGATCCTCGACCCTTGCCGCCGATAGAGGTCCAAGGAGAAGAAGAATTTGAAGTTGAGCAGCTCATTGATTCCAGAAGAAGACGGGGGAAGATCCAGTATCTCGTTAGATGGAAGGGGTATGGTCCCCAGGATGACTCTTGGGAAGATGTGCAAAACGTTCATGCTCCCAGACTCCAAAGATTGTTCCATAGAAGATTTCCCAACCGACCCTCTCCTAGTGGGGTACCCCGGAGGGGTCCCTTAAGGGGGGTACTGTAACAGTACAGCCTGGATCGCAGCGGCTTCCTGTGACTCCGCCCACTTACCTCCGGGCCTTAAATAGAAGACAGGTGCTAAGCAGGGTGTTCCACTAATGGAGTGCGCACCCTGCTAGCTCCATTGCATCTGAGGACTCTGTCCACATATCCAGACCTGGATCCCTAACAACATTGTGAAGGACTGCCTACCTTCTCTCCACTGGCTTCCCCACTGCTGTCTTCCTAGCCAGGACCAACTAACCGCAAGTATATGCCTGTTACCTGCTCTGATTAAGGTCCTGGAACTCAGAGTGGGGTGGCTCCTGCTGGTGTGAGGCGATATTCCCAAACCAACTCTGAACTCAGGACATGCTATACAAACCCTGAACCTACTGTATATTATATACTAAACTGAGGACATGCTATACTAACTCTGAACCTACTGCATATTATATACTAAACTGAGGACATGCTATACTAACTCTGAACCTGCTGCATATTATATACTAAACTGAGGACATGCTATACTAACTCTGAACCTGCTGCATATTATATACTAAACTGAGGACATGCTATACTAACTCTGAACCTGCTGCATATTATATACTAAAACTGAGGACATGCTATACTAACTCTGAACCGCTGCATATTATATACTAAACTGAGGACATGCTATACTAACTCTGAACCTGCTGCATATTATATACTAAACTGAGGACATGCTATACTAACTCTGAACCTGCTGCATATTATATACTAAACTAAGGACATGCTATACTAACTCTGAACCTGCTGCATATTATATACTAAACTAGGACATGCTATACTACCCTGAACCTATGGCATACCATATACTAAACTGAGGGCATACCATATACTAACTCTGAACTGTGCACAAGCTTATACTAACTTGTGAATCCTGTAATACTGGGGGACCTTCCTTCCCAGCAGTAACTAATTAGATGGATAGCGGTAAATGATTTTGTTACCCCAAACTCTCCGCCCAAGACTGAGAGAGACGCCTGGGGTACATACTGAGTAACCGCAAATCCCACAGACAAAAACAAGGGCGGTGGGATAATAGTGGATGTCCATTGCTTCCGCAGTTGAGATCCTAATTGATCAACTAGGTGCGTTACACACAGTTACATTATAGGGATGGTGGCAAAAAGGCATGAGGAGTTAACACAGTGGCCCAGTTACATTATGGGGAGGTGCCAACCACATGAGAAGTCAACACAGTGGCCCATTTACAGAGTTGTAAGGTGGTAAATGCATGAGGAGTCAACGCAATGGCACATTTACAGAGTGGTGAGGATGGCAAATGCATAAGGAGTTAACACAGTGGCCCAGTAACAGTATAGGAAGGGTGGCATTCACATGAGGAGTCAACATAGTGGTCCAGTCACAGAGTAGGGAGGGTGGCAACCGCATGAGGAGTCAAAACAGTGGCCTAGTCACAGACTGGTGAGGGTGGCAACCACATAAGGAGTGAACACAATGGCCCAGTCACAGAGTGGTGCCCCCATCCAGACCTTCGTAAGGATGGTCGATGGCGCAATTAGTCAGCGGCCAACTGACTACATATGATGTCTCGATATTAGGGGAGTTTACCCAGATTTGTATATCATACCGTGCAGGATGTTTATATCTTAGTTTTTTCTGCGCTCCTGAACATAGAAGCCCAATGGCTTAGGTAGGTTTAGAGACCACCTTGGCGCTTGGTAGGCGAGCTCAGATGTGTTTTGATCAAAATATATTGGCTAAGTGTCTCAGATATTATCATATCAGAGTGAGGACTTTGTCCATATATAATGCTTGCATCTACTTTACTAAGTGCATTATTATCTTATTTCTGTGATTTTCTTCAATAATATGGCCAGTGACATCCGCAGATTTGTATATCATACCGTGCAGGATCTTAGTTTTTTCTGTGATTTTTTTGTCTAGGTGGAGAAAAGGCCTCCATTTTGGACTGGTAGCGAGGGTCTAACATGGTGGAGAACTAGTGGTCATCCCTCTGCTGAATGGTGATAATACAGCTGTTACTATGCAAGCAACTCAGCATGCATCGGGCCATTTGCACAAGGGACTCGGAGGCAATCACTGCCTCCATCTCCACCTCATACTGCCACGGTGTATCGGGGGTCATCTGCTTGGTCTTCCTCATCGCACTCTAGCTCCTCCTGCTCCTCTCCTGTCAATTTTACAGAAAAACCACCCATTTTTGCATACATTGCTTGTGCGTGAATGCAGGGCCGGCGCTATAATAAGGCAGACCAAGCGGCTGCCTTAGGGCGCAGAGATGGGGGGGGGGGGCGGAAAAATGAAACTTTTTATTTTTATTTTTTATTTTTTTAAATACCCCGTATTTTTCGCCCCTGGGTCTTATGGGGCGAATACTAATGAAGCGCTTCCATTTTGGGAAGCGGTGAAGGATCTGCACTCACCGCTTCCTGGTCCTCCACTCGGCTGTCTGCTGTAAAGGACTGCGCAACATGTGACCCCACTGTGCGCAGCCTTCACAGCAGACAACCGAGAACCAGGAAGAAGAGAGAGAGCGCTGGTGGTGAGGAGCGACGGCGTCCAGGAGCAGGAGAGGTAAGTTTTTTTTGTGCTGATTTCTCACATGTGGGGGCATGATGGCTGACATGGGGGAGCATGATGGCTGACATGGAAGGGCATGATGGCTGACATGGGGGGGGCATGATGGCTGACATGGGAGCATGATATAGTGGTCAGTGATAAAAAAAAGAGCAAAATGAGCAAGATGGATTAAGGAGCGCCAAGGGAGCTATTAGGTGGATGGTAGGAGAAAAAAGGGGGGGGGGGGGAGATATGAGAAAAGGTCAGAATGAACGTGTTCCGAGGCTGCACCCTAAAGTGGGCATTGTAAAAGAATACACTTCGAAGGTTGCGAGTGTGTAGAAAACAGGATTGCTAATGATCCCAAAAGCTTGTTGTTGAAAGCAAGGGTGACAGTTAGCAGAGGGGCGCCAAGGTGCGATCAAGCTTAATTAATGTGGTCGTAGATTCCACACTGGTTGGTAGGGGTGATTGTCATTGCTGTCATACCGTTCAAATTAAGGTTGAATGCAGGAGACAAAAGAATTAATAATAACAAATTAAAAGTTTGAGAAGGAGTCTCAGTTAGAAACTTACTTCACTAGGGAGGGAGGTATAGGATAAGCACATAACACCTATACCTTCTCCTCCCCCGCCGAGGTCGCTTATGAGGTGGTCAGACTTTGTTTCCACATCCCCAAAGAATAGTAGCCAGGGTTTCAAAGGTGGAGAAGTCCTTTCTTTATTTAATCTAAAAATCTCAACGCGTTTCGGGGTAGTGTCCCCTTTATCAAGAGCAAAGTAGAGAATAGTTACATACCAAAAATACACACATATATATACCCCTTGGTGCAATCCCATTAGATGTGATTTTTGGGCGGGGACCTGCAGTGAGCGAAGCCATGCATCCGACCATGTGTCCCAAATAACTGCCAAATGTGTATGGATTAAGCACTAATCATGGTTTAGCCCATTGGGGCGATGGGTTAGTGGAGCCTAGGGCATATTTTTCTTGGGGGGGATGAGTGCTGGAGCCCTTAGTTGTTATCGATGCGTTCAAGAGTGGAACGCATGCCTACAGTTCCGGGCCCTGGTGTGCATTTCCTGGATGCACACCAGGAAAGACCGGAAGTTCGGAAGTTCGGGTACTGTGCGTTCCACGGTGGGGCGCAGAGGGCGCGAGAGGTCCGCCCCCCGTTTGGTTGGTGGTTAATGCTGAAATGCTCCGTGGGGGGTGAAGAATATAAGTTCGAAGCTAATTGGACGGACTTAGGGGGCAGTATTGTTAATACATATATGGATAGATTAATAAGATTAATGAGTAATCAGATTACATAATGGCATGAATAAAAAGGTGGCATGAATAAAAAGTGACATGAATGAATGAATAAATAAATAAATAAATAAATACATACATATATACACCCACATATATCTCTCTAAATATATCTAAGACACATCAGAACATATAATTGATAAGAATGAAATATAAAATATAAGGTATAAAATATAAAGGCATATGGACATATGTGTATAAATATAAATATAAAAAATCTATGTAGACTTTATGGGGTGGTATTGTTAGTATATGGATAGATAAATAGATTAATAGACGTTTAGATGATAATACTGAAATAAATATATAGCCATATATATGGAACACACAAGAATACATATATACATACATACACATGTACATATACACTCACCTAAACAATTATTTGGAACACCTGTTCTATTTCTCATTAATGCAATTATCTAGTCAACCAAGGCAGTTCCTTCAATGCATTTAGGGGGGTGGTCCTGGTCAAGACAATCTCCTGAACTCCAAACTGAATGTCAGAATGGGAAAGAAAGGTGATTTAAGCAATTTTGAGCGTGGCATGGTTGTTGGTGCCTGAGTATTTCACAATCTTCTCAGTTACTGGGATTTTCACGCACAACCATTTCTAGGGTTTACAAAGAATGGTGTGAAAAAGGAAAAACATCCAGTATGCGGCAGTCCTGTGGGCAAAAATGCCTTGTGGATGCTAGAGGTCAGAGGAGAATGGGCCGACTGATTCAAGCTGATAGAAGAGCAACGTTGACTGAAATAACCACTCGTTACAACCGAGGTATGCAGCAAAGCATTTGTGAAGCCACAACACGCACAACCTTGAGGCGGATGGGCTACAACAGCAGAAGACCCCACCGGGTACCACTCATCTCCACTACAAAGAGGAAAAAGAGGCTACAATTTGCACGAGCTCACCAAAATTGGACTGTTGAAGACTGGAAAAATGTTGCCTGGTCTGATGAGTCTCGATTTCTGTTGAGACATTCAAATGGTAGAGTCCGAATTTGGCGTAAACAGAAGGAGAAAATGTATCCATCCTCTGATGGCTACTTCCAGCAGGATAATGCACCATGTCACAAAGCTCGAATCATTTCAAATTGGTTTCTTGAACATGACAATGAGTTCACTGTACTAAAATGGCCCACACAGTCACCAGATCTCAACCCAATAGAGCATCTTTGGGATGTGGTGGAACGGGAGCTTCGTGCCCTGGATGTGCATCCCTCAAATCTCCATCAACTGCAAGATGCTATCCTATCAATATGGGCCAACATTTCTAAAGAATGCTATCAGCACCTTGTTGAATCAATGCCACGTAGAATTAAGGCAGTTCTGAAGGCAAAAGGGGGCCCAACACTGTATTTGTATGGTGTTCCTAATAATTCTTTAGGTGAGTGTATATAGTCCTTGACCGTAGTTACAGCTCCACATAGTTCACATAGCATAGTTTATAAGGCCAAAAAAAGACCTCTGTCCATCCAGTTCAGCCTGTTATCCTGCAATTTGATCCAGAGGAAGGCAAAAAAATAAAACTGTGAGGTAGTAGCCAATTTTCCCCACTTAAAGGGAGTCTGTCATCAAAGTTTCACCTTTTTAACCCTTCCCATAGCTTTCTAGCAGCCTTACAGTTAATAAAAACTTTACCTTTTTTGAGCAATCCTGGACTTATAAAACCGGCAAAAAACAACTTAGTAGCATATGCAAATAAGGGCTCGCAAGTGCCCAGGGGCGGCGTTACCCTCGTAGGTGCCCAGCTAGCTCAGCCTTATCGTCGCTTCCCCCCGCCCATTCTTTCCCTCTGCCCACCCATCCTTTCCCTCTGACCGCCCATCTACTTACTTCTTGTTTCGCCGAGATCCCGCGCCTGCGCACTCAGTTCGTCGGCCGGCGCATGCGCACTGCGATGCCCATTCCTTGTACGGCATCACAGTAATTAATGCGCATGCGCCGGCTTTGCGCCGTTGGCCGGCTTTGCGCATTAATTGCTGTGATGCCATACAAGGAATGGGAATCGCAGTGCGCAGGCTCGGGATCTCGGCGAAACAAGAAGTAAGTAGATGGGCGGTCAGAGGGAAAGGATGGGCGGGCAGAGGGAAAGAATGGGGAAGCGATGATAAGGCTGAGCTAGCTGGGCACCTACGAGGGTAACGCCGCCCCTGGGCACTTGCAAGCCCTCATTTGCATATGCTACTAAGTTGTTTTTTGCTGGTTTTATAAGTCCAGGATTGCTCATAAAGGTAATGTTTTTATTAACTGTAAGGCGTCTAGAAAGCTAAAGGAAGGGTTAAAAAGGTGAAACTTTGATGACAGACTCCCTTTAAGGGGAAAAAAATTCCTTCCCGATTCCAATCAGGCAATAAGAATGACTCCCTGGATCAACAACCCATCTCTAGTAGCTATAGCCTATAATATTATTATACTCTAGAAATACATCCAGGCCCCTCTTGAACTCTTTTAGTGAACTCACCATCACCACCTCCTCAGGCAGAGAGTTCCATAGTCTCACTGCTCTTACCATAAAGAATACTTTTCTGTGTTTGTGTACAAACCTTCTTTCCTCCAGTCGCAGAGGATGTCCCATTGTCACAGTCACAGTCCTGGGGGTAAATAGATGATGGGAGAGATTTCTGTACTGACTCCTGATATATTTATACAAATTAAATAAATTTATATATTTATAGTTATTAGATCTCCCATCAGTCGTCTTTTTTCTAAAGTGAATAACCCTAATTTTGATAATCTTTCAGGGTACTGTAGTTGCCCCATTCCATATATTACTTTAGTTGCCCTCCTCTGAATCCTCTCCAGCTCTGCTATGTCTGCCTTGTTCACAGGAGCCCAGAACTGTACACAGTACTCCATGTGTGGTCTGACTAGTGATTTGTAAAGTAGTAGGACTATGTTCTCATCACTGGCATCTATGCCTCTTTTGATGCAACCCATTATCTTATTGGCCTTGGCAGCAGTTGCCTGACACTGGTTTCTACAGCTTAGTTTGCTGTTCACCAAAATTCCTAGGTCCTTTTCCATGTCAATGTTACCCAGTGTTTTACCATTTAGTATGTACGGGTGACTTGCAAATGCATTATTCCTTCCCATGTGCATAACCTTACATTTGCCAGTGTTAACCCTCATCTGCCACTTACTGTATCTGCCCAAGCCTCCAATCTATCCAGATCCCTCTGTAGCAGTATACTGTCCACTTCCGTGTTAATTACTTTACACAGTTTAGTGTCATCTGCAAAAATTCATATTTTACTGTACAAGCCTTCTACAAGATCATTAATAAATATATTTCAGAGAATAGGGCCCAATATTGACCCCTGAGGTACTCCACTAGTGACAGTGACCCAATCTGAGCGTGTACCATTAATAACCACCCTCTGTTTTCTATTACTGAGCCACATACAGACATTTTCTCCCAGTCCGAGCATTCTCATTTTATATACTAACCTTTCAAGTGGTACAGTGTCAAATGCTTTGGAGAAGTCCAGATATACGACATCCATTGATTCGCCACTGTCAAGTTCATATTCTACATATTCTATTTTTTTCCTTATAGATTTTCAGTGCTTCCTCACTACCCTCCTATTTTAAGAACAAAGAAGACCGGCACTCGCTGTATTGGATGCAATTTTATCTTTTTAATTCACACATGGAGGAACAAATGACGCGTTTCGACTTAACACAAGTCTTTGTCAAGCAGGTAAATACAAGGAAGCAGATACATGATGTGACGTTCCGTCGTCATAGTAACTTATAAACAAAACAAAAAGACCATGGGGGCAGATTCTATATACGTAAGGGTGCACGGAAAAGGGGTGGGAACAACAGAAAGGACACACACATTTAAGAACTATATGCACACTCGGGATAGTCTAACGCATGTTAGTGTAGTGAAACGAGTAGTAATAATAGAGATCTGAAGAAGTAATCTCATCAATCATCATGTTTTCAGGAAAGAAACAGAATGTAATGGATGGGTTACAAAACTGACACTAATAACTTATATTCCAAAACAGTATAACTTTATAGAAATGAAATGAAATCATATTCGCGATACAAGCCTCTTGGCTCCAGGGTCTGCAACCTATGGATGCAGAAATCCTTGCGTTTTAAAAAAAACTGAATTCTGTCACTACCCCTGCGTGGTGGTAGTACTTGCTCTATAATCTGGAATCGCAATTGAGATACGTTGTGGCGGCATCAATCAAAGTGAAAGAGTACAGGCAGTAGTAGTTTTATTTTCCGTATTGTCGATTTGTGTTTACAAAACCTGTCTTTCATCCTGGTCGATGTCTCCCCAAAGTACAACAATCCACAGGGGCATTTTAAAACATAAATCACAAAGCTGTCACAGGTAAAGAAACCTTTTATAGGAAATTTTTCTCTGGTGTATGGATGAGTCAGATATTCACCTCTAATAACGCTAGAGCAATGACTACATTGTAAACAGGGGAATGTACCCCTTTTAGGTGTGGACAATGTCATTTGTCTCAATGAGGTCTTTTTACTACCTACTCCGCTCTAATTATAATGTCCCTGATGTTTTTGGACCTTTTGTAACACACCATTAGCAAATTTTGGAACTCTGAGATTGATAAATAGGCCTCTCTTCTATTTTACAGTTCTAGTTTCCTATTTATCCACATTGTTTTTTTTTTTTTCTTGTTCCTTAAAATGTTATTTTCATAAGGTATGTACTCTCTCACAATTAGATTTTAGGATGCTTTTAAAAATCCCTTTTTGTGACTGTATTTTTATTTTTGAGGCCTTTGTCCTAGTTAGGCCTACGGCCTCTCTTAGTTGTCTAAATTTAGCTTTTTTGAAGTTTGGTATTTTTGTTCCTCCCTGAAGAAACATTCTTTTGAATGACAATTGGAAGGTTATTACTTTATGGTCACTATTTCCCAGATGCCCCCCAACCTGCAGATCTGTTGTTCTGTCAGGTCTATTGGTTAATACTAAGTCCAGTATGGCTGTCCCTCTAGTCCGGTCCTGAACCAGTTGCGAAAGATAATTGTTTTTGGTTATTGCCAAGAAGCAGTTTCCTTTATGAGATATACAGGTTTCAGTTTCCCAGTCTATATTTGGGTAGTTGAAGTCCCCCATAATAACGACCTCATTATGATCTGCCGCCTCTTCTATCTCATTTAGTAGCAGATTTTCTGTGGACTCTGGTATATTAGGTGGTTTATAATAAACTCCTATTAGTATTTTTGAATTCTTTTTGTCTCCATGTATTTCTACCCACAGTAACTCCACATGTTCATGCCCCTTATATCTTCTCGGGCTGTGGGCTTTAGACATAGAATAGAAAAAAATAAAAAATAATCATCTTAAACCAGGAGGCGGAGATCCAAGTGGAGTAGTAGGTTGAGGAGGCGGTGGACGTGGCGGTGTAGGTGGAAAAGACGGAGGAGGTAGCCAACACTGTTTTTGTGTTGTTTTTTTTAACATTTTTTATTTGTCTGTTAATTCAGTGTGTGACCTATAGCCATTTTTTGGGTGCGGCCGGTATACTTCTCTACTCTGCCAATATAACAAATAATAATCTTGAGCCAGGTAGTGGCGGTCCAAGTGGAAGAGGAGGTGGACATGGCGGTGTAGGTGGAGGAGGGGGAGGAGGAAGCCAACACTGTTTTTGTGTTTTTAATTTTTTTTTATTTAGGCAGGCCCCAAAATATTGGGAAATGGCAAACAGAACAAACTGCGCTGGAGTATAACTATGGCTGGGTGCGGTTGGTACTCTGGCCAAGGTACAGACAAGTCCTGTTGGATCAATGCTTGGTTAATTTTAATGAACGTGAGCTTGTCCGCATTGGCTATGAACAGACAGATGTACCTGTCCGTAATCACACACCCCTGCTGTGCTAAACACACGTTTGGACAATACACTTGACGCAGGGTAGGCCAGCACCTCAAAGGGCAAGCTCAGGCCATGTGTCCAATTTGGAGACCCAAAAGTTAAATGGGGCAGACACATCAGTCAGTATGTGCAGACGTGTGCACATGTACTCTTCCACCATGTTGCTGAAATGCTGCCTCCTGCTAAAACAGTCTGTATCAGATGGTGGTGCTGGATGTTGTGGCATGCTGACAAAGCTTTTCCACATTTCAGCCATGCTAACACTCCCTTCTGAAGTGGTGCCGGTGTCTCAGCTGCATTGGCGACTTCCTCCTCTTCCTCGTGCTTCCACTGAGCCTCCGCTGTCAGATGGGAATGTCGTCAGTGGTGCGGCTACCAGTGTGTGCTTGCATTCGTGCATTTTACGATCACGCTCCAGTGATGGAAGTAAGAACGGCACATTGTCCTTGTAGCGGGGATCCAGCAGGGTGGCCACCCAGTAATAAGCATCGGTTAGAATGTGGGCAACTCAGCAGTCGTTGCGCAGGCATTGCAGCATGTAGTTGCTCATGTGTGCCAGGCTGCCCAGAGGCAATGGCAAGCTGTCCTCAATGGGAGGTGTATTGTCTGTGTCCTCTGTATCCCCCCATCCATGCTTCATTGATGCATATGAGCTGATTTGCGTACCACCCTGCTGTGAACACGGTTCCTCCTCATCATCATCCTCCTCTTCCTCCAAAACTGTGCCCTAGCTGGTTGGTGCAGGAACCCTCCCTCCAAGCCACCTGTGGATGACTGTCCTGATAACATCACAGGGGCTGGCTATCTGCTAATTGGCTATCTGCATAGCATTTTGGTTGCTCCCTCGTTCCCGGGCTTCTTTTTTAAGCAGCAATAAGACATTGTTTACAGATAATAGGTATGTACAGTATCAGTCATATATAGTATATACAATACACAACACATGACTACAAAAGACATGGCAGATATCTATGCATAGAATCATGTAGAATATGCATCTTTAACGTGAACCCATAACCACCCATCAACAAGTAACCCTACAATCCCACCCCGCACCCAGACCTTATAAGAGCAGGACATAATTATGGTAGCTTCTCTTCATCTCCACTCCTGGCGTGCCGGCACCGTATTAATAACTCTTACATTAACATCCAGCTTCAACTCCCAATCACCTATACGTCCATAGGGGGCGTAGCTAACTGCCGATGAGGAAAGATCCACAGCTCCTGCTCCACTGAGTTAATCTAAGCTCATCTAGCTCTTAAAAGCACCCATAAGTGCTTTTGAACGCTGCCTATTAGCAGATACGCTTTAGTGGAACAGATCAATACTTTTATTGGGCTTGAAATTGGAAATTAGAGAGCCCACAAAGTTGCAGCCTACTAAAATCTGGGAGCCGCGGGCCTGCCGGCCGGCTATCCAGGGCTCAAGGCCTCTGAAACAAAGCCTAGTGGAGACCCACTCCACAAAAAAACAAAACCGGAGGAACTGGTGAGCCTTCCGCGTGCCTCTCCAGCCGTATCCCCGGAAAATCTAGCTTTATAAGAAGAGGATTAAACTGCGGCCTAGCGCGGCACCCAGACCGCGATCTAAAGTAGGAGACACAGCCACTTACCCACACACAGCGGCGGATCCCGGGAAACATCCAGTGACCACCCAAACTGCCGGATTATAAGATTATAATATAACTATCAATTGTGCCAAAGAAGCGATCCGGATACCTGACCATCCAGAGGTGCGGGTGCCGCTAGCAAGAGCTGAAGTCTCCGGTGTGCCCAGCAGTTACACCACCAGCCCGATTCTCAAAGGGTCCATCTCCCTGGATAACAACAAATACTCAGAGATACCTGCAGAAAGAGGACTGAAGCAAAGAATCTCAGCTGACCACAGAGCGTCTGATCTGGGTGAGTCCTCCGTCTATACTAAAGACTAACCCTATACTGTTGCAAATATTCGCTGAAGATATAATCGGATGTTAAAAAAATTTGGATGTTTAAAAATTCGCATAGAAATAAAAGCATTATAGAAGAAAAGTTCTTAAAGGGGCCACACATAAGAAAGATTTTTGCGAATATTTGCCAAAGGAAAAAATCGCATGTGCAGTTAAAAATTCGCGAATAAGATAAAAAAATCGCAAAGAAATAATTACATCCAAAAGATAGCTGAACCACACTGTCATAAAGAAGTGAAGCCAGATTAATTAGCTTTTCCTATGTGACGTAAAGTGCTATAATTTACTTCCGGCGCCTGTGAATAGCAAACATGGGGAAATCTAGACAACTATTGGAAGCATCGGGCAAAGTCTCAAAACGCCTAAGAAATCAGCGGAGAGTGTGAAGCACTCAGACAGGAAAACAACGGAAACTCTATACAGTGGCTCAGACAGTGAGGAAGACACTGATCTGGGTACTTTGAATGAGGTCAAAAATTATGTGAAGGCACTCCCAACCACTGAGTGCATCAAAGAACTTTTCAGGGAATTCTCAGCTACAATGAAGGAGGAACTCTCAGAAATTAAAGCTGATTTAAGACAAATAGCTTCCAGGACTGCCACAGTAGAGGAATCTACCAATAAATTGATCCAACATGCGAATCATACAGAAAAAACGATACAACAATACCGTAAAGAGATGTACAAATTAAAACTCCACACTGATGACCTTGAGAACAGATCAAGACGTAACAACATTAGAGTTAAAGGTATGCCCGAGACGGTCTTAGACAAGGACATTCATGCTGTACTCACTCAGATTTTCAACGAACTATTACAGCAAGACGAAAAGACGGAGTTGTTCATTGAAAGGGCTCACCGAGTTTATAGACCCAAACATATTCAAAATGAAAACCCAAGGGATATTCTTTGCTGCCTCCAAAGTTTTCGCACTAAAGAGAGTATCCTACAAAAATCGCGCATAGCTAAAAGGATTGAGTGGGAGGACAAGGAGGTTACCCTCTACCAGGACATTTCAAGATACACTTTATATGTGACAAGTGTTCTTCAGCCGCTTACGAGGGAGCTACCTGACAAGGGAATTAAGTACCGTTGGCTGTTCCCACTGGGCTTGCTTATCTCTTTCCAAAATAAAACCTTTACCATAAAGTCACCCGAGGACCTTCCTGCGGTTTTACAAAAAATTTACCTTTCGCACATACAGATCAAAGACTGGACAATGACGGGAGATGAAGAAGTTCCCTTCCCTGCCCTTCCTCAGGGAGAAGAATGGCATTCAGTTACTCCCACACATGCCAAAAAGTCCAGAGTGATGGACCAATCTTTTCCCAAAACTCCATTCAAGAATCGGAGATCTCTAAGCGGTGACTGAAATAGGCTTACTGCATATAACTGCCTTTTCTGTGTCAATACTATATTTGTTGTGTAATGCTATATAGGTATTGCTTAACCGCCTCCGGACCGCCTAACGCAGGATCGCGTTCCGGAGGCGGCAGCCCTGCGCACAGTCACGCATATACGCGTCATCTCGCAAGACACGAGATTTCCTGTGAACGCGCGCACACAGGCGCGTGCGTTCACAGGATCGGAAGGTAAGCGAGTGGATCTCCAGCCTGCCAGCGGCGATCGTTCGCTGGCAGGCTGGAGAAGCGATTTTTTTAACCCCTAAAAGGTATATTAGACGCTGTTTTGATAACAGCGTCTAATATACCTGCTACCTGGTCCTCTGGTGGTCCCTTTTGTTTAGATCGACCACCAGAGGACACAGGCAGCTCAGTAATATGTAGCACCAAACACCACTACACTACACCCCCCTGTCACTTATTAACCCCTTATTAACCCCTTATCACCCCTGATCACCCCATATAGACTCCCTGATCACCCCCTGTCATTGATCACCCCCCTGTCATTGATCACCCCCTTGTAAGGCTCCATTCAGACGTCCGCATGATTTTTACGGATCCACTGATACATGGATCGGATCCGCAAAACACATACGGACGTCTGAATGGAGCCTTACAGGGGGGTGATCAATGACGGGGGTGATCACCCCATATAGACTCCCTGATCACCCCCCTGTCATTGATCACTCCCCTGTAAGGCTCCATTCAGACATCCGTATGTTTTTTACGGATCCACGGATACATGGATCGGATCCGCAAAACACATACAGACGTCTGAATGGAGCCTTACAGGGGGGTGATCACCCCATATAGACTCCCTGATCACCCCCCTGTCATTGATCACCCCCCTGTCATTGATCACCCCCCTGTAAGGCTTGCATTCAGATGTTCGTATGTTTTTTAAGGATCCACGGATACATGGATCGGATCCGCAAAAAACATATGGACATCTGATTGGAGCCTTATAGGGGGGTGATCAATGACAGGGGGGTGATCACCCCTTATAGACTCCCTGATCACCCCCCTGTCATTGATCACCCCCCTGTCATTGATCACCCCCCTGTAAGGCTCCATTCAGACATTTTTTTGGCCCAAGTTAGCGGAAATTTTATTTTTTTTCTTACAAAGTCTCATACTCCACTAATTTGTGTCAAAAAATAAAATCTCACATGAACTCACCATACCCCTCACGGAATCCAAATGCGTAAAATTTTTAGACATTTATATTCCAGACTTCTTCTCACGCTTTAGGGCCCCTAGAATGCCAGGGCAGTATAAATACCCCACATGTGACCCCATTTCGGAAAGAAGACACCCCCAGGTATTCCGTGAGGGGCATATTGAGTCCATGAAAGATTGAAATTATTGTCCCTTGTTAGCGGAAAGGGAGACTGAGAAAAAAATATATATATCAATTTCCGCTAACTTGTGCCAAAAAAAAAAAAATTCTATGAACTCGCCATGCCCCTCATTGAATACCTTGGGGTGTCTTCTTTCCAAAATGGGGTCACATGTGGGGTATTTATACTGCCCTGGCATTTTAGGGGCCCTAAAGCGTGAGAAGAAGTCTGGGATCCAAATGTCTAAAAATGCCCTCATAAAAGGAATGTGGGCCCCTTTGCGCATCTAGGCTGCAAAAAAGTGTCACACATCTGGTATCGCCGTACTCAGGAGAAGTTGGGCAATGTGTTTTGGGGTGTCATTTTGCATATACCCATGCTGGGTGAGATAAATATCTTGGTCAAATGCCAACTTTGTATAAAAAATGGGAAAAGTTGTCTTTTGCCAAGATATTTCTCTCACCCAGCATGAGTATATGTAAAAAGACACCCCAAAACACATTGCCCAACTTCTCCTGAATACGGCGATACCAAACGTGTGACACTTTTTTGCAGCCTAGGTGGGCAAAGGGGCCCACATTCCAAAGAGCACCTTTAGAATTTCACAGGTCACCTACTTACCACACATTTGGGCCCCTGGAAAATGCCAGGGCAGTATAACTACCCCACAAGTGACCCCATTTTGGAAAGAAGACACCCCAAGTTATTCCGTGAGGGGAATGGAGAGTTCCTAGAATTTTTTATTTTTTGTCACAAGTTAGCGGAAAATTATGATTTTTTTTTTTTCTTACAAAGTCTCATATTTCACTAACTTGTGACAAAAAATAAAAACTTCCATGAACTCACTATGCCCATCAGCGAATACCTGGGGGTGTCTTCTTTCCAAAATGGGGTCACTTGTGGGGAAGTTATACTGCCCTGGCATTTTAGGGGTCCGAATGCGTGAGAAGTGGTTTGAAATCAAAATCTGTAAAAAATGGCCGGTGAAATCCGAAAGGTGCTCTTTGGAATGTGGGCCCCTTTGCCCACCTAGGCTGCAAAAAAGTGTCACACATCTGGTATCACCGTACTCAGGAGAAGTTGGGCAATGTGTTTTGGGGTGTCTTTTTACATATACCCATGCTGGGTGAGAGAAATATCTTGGCAAAAGACAACTTTTCCCATTTTTTTATACAAAGTTGGCATTTGACCAAGATATTTATCTCACCCAGCATGGGTATATGTAAAATGACACCCCAAAACACATTGCCCAACTTCTCCTGAGTACGGAGATACCAGATGTGTGACACTTTTTTGCAGCCTAGGTGGGCAAAGAAGCCCACATTCCAAAGAGCACCTTTCGTATTTCACCGGCCATTTTTTACAGATTTTGATTTCAAAATCTACTTACCACACATTAGGGCCCCTAGAATGCCAGGGCAGTATAACTACCCCACAAGTGACCCCATTTTGGAAAGAAGACACCCCAAGGTATTCGCTGATGGGCATAGTGAGTTCATAGAAGTTTTTATTTTTTGCCACAAGTTAGTGGAATATGAGACTTTGTAAGACAAAATAAAAAAATAAAAAAATCATCATTTTCCGCTAACTTGTGACAAAAAATAAAAAGTTCTATGAACTCACTATGCCCATCAGCGAATACCTTAGGGTGTCTACTTTCCGAAATGGGGTCATTTGTGGGGTGTTTGTACTGTCTGGCCATTGTAGAACCTCAGGAAACATGACAGGTGCTCAGAAAGTCAGAGCTGCTTCAAAAAGCGGAAATTCACATTTTTGTACCATAGTTTGTAAACGCTATAACTTTTACCCAAACCATTTTTTTTTTACCCAAACATTTTTTTTTATCAAAGACATGTAGAACAATAAATTTAGAGAAAAATTTATATATGGATGTCGTTTTTTTTGCAAAATTTTACAACTGAAAGTGAAAAATTTAATTTTTTTGCAAAAAATCGTAAAATTTCGATTAATAACAAAAAAAGTAAGAATGTCAGCAGCAATGAAATACCACCAAATGAAAGCTCTATTAGTGAGAAGAAAAGGAGGTAAAATTCATTTGGGTGGTAAGTTGCATGACCGAGCAATAAACGGTGAAAGTAGGGTAGGTCAGAAGTGTAAAAAGTGGCCTAATCATTAAGGGTGTTTAAGCTAGGGGGGCTGAGGTGGTTAAATAACTTACACTGTTGTTACATATGGCATGTTTTTACATATACATGCTTTTATGTAACTTGCTTGTTCTTTTTCTCTTTTCTATGTCCGCACCCATGTTGATTAACAATAATTACATTTTTTACGGCGCTTTCACTATTTTCACAGGCGCCGGGGACATGTACACACTTTGTCCCTAACCTAAATTCACTAATATTTGAAATAGACAGGTTCCTCCCGTGTACAGACTTTTTGTTAGTCGCGGGACGACCACTGTTATTAATATTTTGAGGGAGTTTTCTCATCCCCCCCAGAGATCTCCCTCCGTAGAAGTCACTATACACTTGGACGATTACCGGGCGTAGAGCTGACCCGTGTTTAGTCCAAGGCTTTTTTTCTACTCATTGCTGTACTGATGCTCATTTTTGAGATGTGCAGCACCAAACGTTCTTTTCTTAAGTTGAGTATGTTTGCTTTCGCTATTCTGTTGAACTGTGAATTTTCTGTCACATGTAGGAGCATAACTTTGTTTTCTGTCTTACCATGCAGGAACTTATAGTCGTGTCTTATAATGTTAATGGATTCAACATACCGCAAAAGCGGTCGCAGATCCTGAGGTACTTAAGGGACAAGAAGGTAGGTGTTGCCATGATCCAAGAAACACACTTTAAAAAGTCCTATACACCCCAATCTAAAAATAAGACCTACACAATATGGTATAACGCTAACACTCCACTTAAAAGAAGGAAAGGAGTCTCTATTCTAATTAATAAACAATTAGACTTCAAGGAAAAAGATAAAATTATTGACTCAGAAGGTAGATTTATTCTCCTGAAGGGGTGGATTGGGGAAGAACTCATTACTTTAGTTAATATTTACGTCCCGAATAAGGAGCAAGCTGGATTCCTGAAACACGTCTTTGGCCTGGTCGATTCCTTTCAGAAGGGCAAGTTATTGTTGGGTGGAGATTTCAATATCACCATAGAACCAAACATTGACACCTCTAAAGGGAAAACCTTTTTCCCATACAACAAACTAAAGAAGATCAAAAAACTACTTCATGATAGGCAGCTGGTGGATGCGTGGAGATTTTATAACCCTGGGGAGAGGGATTATTAATTTTTTTCAACAGTACACAACCAATACTCACGTATAGATCATATATATGTGAAGAAAAATACACTCAACTCAATCCGTGGCGCAAAGTATGATTATTTTTTACACTCAGATCATGCCCCACTTATTATCACCCTATCTACAGCAGATAAGGCTAATAGGCCCTTTAACTGGCGACTTAATGATACCTTAATAGCACCAGAACTGGACTGTAACTTTATTGCTTCTCAAATTAAGCTTTTCTTTGAGGAAAACAATAAAGACTGTATTTTTTTGGCCACTCTTTGGGAGTCTCATAAGGCTGTTATTAGGGGGCATCTCATGCAACTTGGTGCCCGGAAGAAAAGGGAAAAGAGGGAAAAAATTTCAGAACTCACAGCTAAAATACAGAAATTAGAAAAATCACATAAGATGTCCTGTGCTAAAAACACCGAGAAGGAACTTATGCAGTTCAGAATGGAACTTAAGGAGATGTTAAATAAGGAGTCTGAAAGGTACTTGTTCATGAACAAGTTCAGACATTTTATTCACGCGAATAAATGCGGTAGGGATCTGGCCAAGCTAACTCAGAGACAAAGAAATAAAACTACTATCCACAAAATAAAAAATGAGAATGGAACGATGGAACAGATAACTGATAGGATAGCTTCAGTATTTCGAAATTTCTATAATAAACTCTATAATCTACAAGCTAATGATTTGGTTTCAAACCCTACGGACGCGGCCATTCAAGACTACCTTAAACGGATTAATTTGCCTTGTCTAAATAAGACCCAAAAGGAGCAACTAGAATCCCCCCTGTCCCAAAAAGAAATAGAAGAGGCAATCACTAAGCTACCAACCGGTAAATGTCCAGGTCCGGACGGTTTTGGAATTTTTTATTATAAAAAATATAAGGAAATCCTAGCACCCCATATCACTAAATACTTTAACGGAGTTGGTTTCTCTACAAATTTTAGACACGAAACGTTATTGGCCAATATTTCACTCATACCTAAGGAAGATAAAGATCCTACCTTGTGCCAAAACTATCGCCCGATCTCACTTCTAAATAATGATCTGAAAATCTACGATAAAGTTTTAGCAAATAGAATGCAAAATATCTTACCATCAATTATTAACCCGGAACAGGTGGGCTTCATGCCGGGAGGGGAAGCCAAAGAAAATATTATGAAGGCCTTGTTAGGCATTGAATATAGTAAGAAAAACAAAATACCCTTGGCTTTTATTTCAACTGATGCCGAGAAAGCCTTCGACAGGCTCAATTGGAATTTTCTTTTGGCTACCCTCTCCAAATTTGGTCTACCTGTCTACTTCATTCGAAAGATACAAGCCCTATACACCATTCCATCCGCACGAGTCTTAGTAAATGGGACCACCTCTGAGAACTTCCAGATTCAAAATGGCACTAGGCAGGGCTGTCCTTTATCCCCTCTCCTATTTATCACTTCCCTGGAACCCCTTTTGGCCAAAGTTAGGCAAAATGATAGTATTTCGGGACTTAAAACGCGTAGACTTATTCATAAGTCCGCAGCTTATGCGGATGACATTTTTTTTTTTGTCACCAACCCACTCACTTCCATTCCAATTCTCCTCAAGGAACTGGAACAATTTGGTAAATTATCATACTTCAAGATCAACTTAACTAAGTCCACAATTTTTAACGTGAACATAGACTGCCGTACATGGGACATTATAAAATCTATAAGTAGTCTTAAGCCAGCAGCCACGCATTTTAAGTACTTGGGTGTCAACATATCAAACAACCTTAACGACCTTTATCGCCTGAACTTTAATATACTTATGCAAAAGATAAAGCCTGACTTGGAGGAGTGGAATGATCTTTCCATTTCTTGGTTTGGTCGAGTTAATTTAGTCAAAATGATCACTCTCCCAGGGTTTTATATTTTCTTCAGGGAATTCCCATGGCACTACCCAGAAATTTCTACACTGCTGTCAGAAGGACGATTCTCTCCTTTGTCTGGAAAAGAGGGCAGAACCGTTTGTCATTCAACACATTAACTAGGTCAAAATATAAAGGGTGGACTGGGTCTCCCAGATATTGGAAAGTATTGCACTGCTGCGACCCTAACCAGAATTAAGGAGTGGAATATTTATCCACTGAGAAAACTTTGGGTGGATCTAGAGGAGGAGTGTGCCCCATGGCCCCTGAATTATTTGATATGGAAAACTAAGAATAACAAGCATCTATACAATAAGATTGATAACCCTTATACTAAACACGCCATACACGTTTGGCTAGGCCTTATTAAAAAGCATGCTATACCAACTCCTAACTGTCTGGAACTTCCTATGCTGGCCTCGATTCCAAATAACTTGAGATTAGTCAGGAATAGGATTGTCTCACATCCCGATGGCTACACATTGCCCTTGAGAGCTTTATATTCTGCTGTTTCCCCAATGGAACATACAAAATACTTGGAAAATAGAAATCTCCCCCAATTCTCTAGAAAGGAATACGACCAGATCTTAAAGCATCTCTCAAAAGTGAATCCTCAGTTTACAACTCGGGACAATGATCATGACCTCTCCAAATTGATGCTGAAAAAGACTCCCCTGTGCCATGGCATATCCAAGTTCTACTCTATCATTAACTGGACCGTACCCCCACCACCGTACCTATCTAGCTGGTCAACTGAGCTTAAAAAGACATTTAATGAGCAGGAAACTATGTTAATCTTGCAATCATCTATACCCAAAATCACATCAACTAGGCTTCAAGAGTCGCACTATAAGATAATATCTAGGTGGTATAGAACTCCCGTTCTTTTAAACAAAATTAATCCGGAGATTTCCATGTTCTGCTGGAGGTGCGGTGATGGAGTTGGTTCCATTACACATATCTGGTTTTCATGCTCTAAAATTGCCCCTCTGTGGCAGAAATTCAATCAGATATTTTCTGACATATATGGGACACATGTAGAGGTAGACGAAGAACTCGTTCTACTGGGACTCTATAATAAAACACATAATATTCTTAAAGATCGGCTTTTTCCTTTCTTACTTGCGGCGTTAAAAACCATAATACCTAGGCACTGGTTAGGTACAGAAATACCTACTATACAGGATTGGCTCACGGAAGTCTTAACTATTAGCCGGTTTGAGAAACTTAGATGGACCATTGCCGGCAATCCCCAAAAGTACCTCAGGATCTGGACCAGGTGGAGCGATTATGTTTCTACAAACAGGATCTCTAAATATTTTGACTGAATATATCCTCAATAAGTGATTTTCCGCTTTCACACTTTCTTTTTAAGACTATTTACTAAGAACATGTGACAATTTTTTGTTCCCCACCGTTTGACCCCTTGTTTTGTTTTCCTCCCCCTCCCCTTCCCTCCCCCCTTTCCTCCCTTACCCGTCACCATTCTATGAGTCCTCCTTTGATTGACTTATATTACTCTATTTGCAATGTTCTCATAGTCAATAAACGCTCATCTTGTTATGAATCTTGATTAGATTAACTCTGGATGATAATCATTAGAAATGTTTTTTCACTAGTGATACTTTCTTTCTGTGCTTAGAACTACTAAATAATATCCCTTTGCTGTCGTAATAAGATATATTGCTCACATATATATACCTGTATTGGTGACTGTTACCTCACCTTATACTTCTGTAAGCTTTTATCGCTTTTATTATGCTTATTAATAAAAACAAAATTTACAACCTATACGTCCATATAGTATTAGTATTCAAAAACGAACTTCCCATGCACCCATACCTTATTCACATGTAGAGCAGTCCTCAGCCATTACTAGCATATACCCACCACATACATCATTAACTGTGGGTTACCCCTCCCTTTTTCTTCACTCAGAATCACACCTCAGAATTACATACAGTCTCTTCCATTAACACACTCATCGAGCACCCAGTAGACTTCTTGTAAGCGCTAACCAAGGTCTACAACATCCAGAGTTATGAATCCAGCTGCACCATATCGCCTCCAGGCGAATCACCACATTCAGTCTAGCCACAAATTCTAAGATATCTGGGGGCACTGCCTGGATCCATTTTGCTGCTAACGTTTTCCTCGCCTGATATAACATTCTCTCTATCTCAATAGCTATTACAGATTGTAAATTACCCTCTGGCAGTAATCCTAAAATGCAAGTTTTGGGGTCCAGCTTGAACTTGGTGTTATATACCTTATTTATAAGGTGTAATACTGCCTTCCAGTAAGATGTCAGTGAGGGGCATGCCCACATCATATGTAATAGACCAGCTTCAGCACTTCCACATTTCGGACAATCTGGACTATCCCTATAACCTATTTTATGTAGAAACACCGGGGTCTTATATACTCTGTGTATTAAATACAAATGGGAGAGACGTGCAGCTTCACTAAGAGATAATGTAGGGGTAAGTTCTATTGCCTCTGACCACTATTCATCCGTGAGTTTACCTAGATCCCTTTCCCAGTGATGCCTGCTTTTCAGTGGATATCCTTTAAGAAAGTCTTCCAACAGAGCCTGATACACCACAGAAATCGCTCCTTTTACTGATCCAGCAGCTATCACTGTGCTCAATGTATGGTTAGATGCAAACGCCACCGGAGCTATTTTGGATTGAGCATCCAATGCGTGCCTTAGTTGCAAGTACCTATAGAATTGTGAAGAGGGTAACCCGAATTCAGAACATAGTTGCTGATATTGTTTTAGAGTACCACCCGAGTAAATATGACCAAAGTTCCATATTCCTTTATCATTCCACCTAGAGAATCTATTCAGGCCTTCCAATTCGTGGAGCGTCGAATTATTCCAAATAGGTGAGATATTTATTAATCCCGCTATCCCTAGAATATTCCTTGCCTTATCCCATACTTTCCTCATGAGTAGCAATATTGGGATGCGCCCTTTCACCTCACCTTCAATAGCTGCCAACGGGGGAGATCTATTTGATGCCCATCCCATCAGCCAACCACTCTTCCCTCCTGGGTCACCTATCACCCCCCATCCCTTGAAGTGCTGCAATTGGGCCGACAACAAATACAGCATAGGATTAGGTAGGGCAAGACCACCTGCATCCTTGTTCCTCTGCAATATTTCGTACTTTATTCTGCCCCTATTGTTTTTCCATATAAAGAAACAAAATAACTGTTGTATCTTATGGAAGTAATGCACAGGGATCCATATAGGGGAATTGTGCAAAATATAGAGCAACTGAGGCATGAATATCATTTTTAGCAGATTGCCTCTACCTATTAACGACAGAAGCAATTTATGCCATACAGCAATCTTACTTTTAAACTTCCCTATCAAAGGTAAAAGGTTATTAGTAATATAGTCTGCAGGGTTCATTGACACTATCACTCCGAGGTACTTAAAGGAGTGCACCACCTTGAGCTCAGAGAAAGCAGCAGAACGAGACGGTATCTGAGAAGACACTGGGAGAATCACCGACTTATCCCAATTTATGAGAAGTCCAGACTGGTCACCAAACTGAGACACCACAGATATTATAGAGTCCATGGATTTCTTGAAGTCACTTACATAGATCAACATATCATCCGCGTATAACGATACGCGTTCCTCAATAGAACCCCTCAATAACCCTCCCATCAAAGGAGTAAAGCGTAGAAGGCATGCCAAAGGTTCAATTACTATTGCAAATAGTAAGGGAGACAACGGACAACCTTGTCTCGTCCCCCTCTCCAGAGCAATTGCTGGTGAAAGATGCCCATTCACTCTGATTCTAGCCCTAGGTTCACAGTATAAGAGCTTAACCCATTTCAAAAAAACAGTTCCAAAGCCCATCTTAGTCATGACCGCCCATAGATATTTCCACTCGACGCTGTCAAAAGCTTTGGCAGCATCAAGAGAGACTACTGAAGCTCTATTATCCTGAACATCCCTCCCTTCTATCGGGAGATTTAAGAACAGCCGTCTGAGATTCAAAGCCGTGGATTTACCAGGCATGAACCCAGATTGATCATCATGAATAATGGTTTGAATGACTCTGTTTAATCGGTTGGCCAGAACTTTAGCCAAAAGTTTTACATCCACTGTTAGGAGAGAAATGGGCCCATATGAATCCACTAGTGAGGGGTCTTTACCTGGCTTGGGTATCACCACAACTATCGCCTCCCTCATGGAACAGGGTAATCTACCGCTACTGTAAGCATTTTGAAATACCGTTAGAAGGTGTGGAAGTAATATCTCCCCATGTTTTTTATAGAATTCCCCAGGAAGACCGTCCCCACCAGGCGCCTTCTCATTGGGTAAAGAGCTTAATGCCATTTCCAGTTCGTTCCCGGGCTTCTTACTTACTCTTTCTAACATGTGCAGCAGCCATTTTAGAATTTTTTTTACCATATACAATGTCAGCAATCCCTTTTACCAGTACATTGTGTGGTATGGAAGATATATATAAGATATATATCAATGATGTCCTCCTCATTTGGAAGGGGGTGCCATCAAGTATCCCACACTTTGTTTCCTATTTGAATAGCAATGATATAAATCTCCGTTTTGCATTCAACGCACATCCACAAGACATGTATTTTTTGGACATAGAGAAAAAGCAACAAAAGGATACATGGGGATACGCCACAGGGTCACGCTAGTTTGTTGTAGCTATGAAAAAGAGGGGGCGTGATTCCTAAAAAACAATATTTTATTATTTGTTAAAAAAAATGCTCAAATAGGCATATACAGACTTTGTCCAATATGGTGACTCAATTGCAAATACAAGTATAGGATATATGATAGGTGGGGGGCAATTGTCATGAAATGGGAGTATCTTTCCCTAGACAGCCCTAAATAGGCACTCAGCCCCTGATGGTAGGGGCTCCCTGTCATTATTCTAACGCCCTAAAAAGCCCTACAAAATATGGTAATAATCCCTGCACCCTGACGCGTTTTCCTCTAAAGCAGGGTTTATAAGGGGGTGATGCTGGGAAAAGTAAAAGAAAAAATAAAGATAATGCTCACAATGATAGTCATATAGATAATAGTAATAATTAGAGTTGAGCGGACACCTGGATGTTCGGGTTCGACAGGTTCGGCCAAACTTCACAAAAAAGTTCGATTTCGGGACCCGAACTTGACCCGAACTTGACCACGAACCCGAACCCCATTGAAGTCAATGGCGACCCGAACTTTTGACCACTAAAATGGTTGTAAAAATGTCATGGAAAGGGCTAGAGGGCTGAAAAGGGCATCAAAATGTGGTTAAGAGCATGGCAAGTACTCTGCAAACAAATGTGGATAGGGAAATGACTTTAAATAACATAAAATACGTAAAAATAAAAAATAATAATCTTCATCGAGGAGGACAAAGTACATATGGAGTAGGAGGTTGAGGAGGCGGTGGATGTGGCGGTGAAGGTGGAAGCGGCAGTGGAGGAGGTAGCCTACACTGCTCTTTGGTTTTAAATTTATTTTTATTTTTTTAAATTAGGGTACACCCCAAAACATTGGGAAATATAACCTGTGGTAACCCCCTCCAGTCGTGCTAAACACACTCCAAGGCGTAAAGGGCAAGCTCAGGCCATGTGCCCAAATTTGAGTCAGTTCGTGTAGGCGTGTGCACACATACTGCCCCACCATGTCGCACGTCCCCGTGATGTTCACGATCCAATTTGATATCTGCTCTATCAACTTTCGATTTTCTTTTCTGCGCCTACCATGGTGATCACGGGTGGCGGGGAATCAGGGTTCCAGGCCGGAGAGGTAGCCTGAGAAAGGGATACCACATGCAAGGAAGGTCAATGGATGAAATTAAATGTAATCGAGCGGAAATGTGGGACAAAGTATTGAAGCATAAGCTTTCAAGTTAATGAAGGGGCGCGCGGCAATTACCCACTCCCGACTCGGGGAGGTAGTGACGATAAATAACAATACAGGACTCTTAAGATGCCCTGTTATTGGAATGATTAATAAAAAATTATAGGGAATGTCATTGTGGTATTTTGGATTTGGAAACGTTAGCCAGGAGAGGCCCTGCTGCTGATTTGTTGACTCTAGATAACTTCTGCCTGATCGCATGTCCCTGTGACGTCCACCATCCATTTACATATCTTCACTATCAACTTTCGATGTTCTTTTCTCAGCCTACCATGTTGATCACGGTTATTGGCGAATCACCGTTCCACGCCGGAGAGGGAGCATGAGAAAGAGAGACCACATCCAAGGGAGGTTAATTGTTTCAAATTAAATATGATAGAGTGGAAATATGGGACAAAGTATTAAAGATGCTAGTAAAAGTCCTTTGTGAACAAAGGAAGCATGGCTTTTCTGCCCAAAACCAGTTTTTACAAAGTTAGGCGTTAGGCTGTGTGAGATAATTGGCTTAACTGGGTGTGGTAAGCCAACTAGGTACAGAAAATACCTCTATTCACAACAGCAAAAATACATAACTCCTATCAAACTGAACAGAACCCCCACATTCAACTTATCCCCAGATGGCTTGATTCTGAGCGCTCAATATATCTGAACATATGCCACAAATCGCCATGGGGTTTAAGTTTAGCATGGGCTGATGAGAGGGCCCATAATCCTGGGGCAAGAGGCTGGCAACCAGGCTTCTCCAGAACCCAGTGGCGAGGTTGGTTTCGCCACAGTGGGCAACTCGGCAGTCGTTGCGGAGACACTGCAGCATGTAATCGCTCATGTGAGCCAGGCTGCCCAGAGATAATGAAAAGCTGTTCTCTGTGGGAGGTGTATCGTCTGTGTCCTCTGTATCCCCCCAGCCACGCACCAGTGATGGCCATGAGCTGGTCTGGGTGCCACCCTGCTGTGAACAACGTTTCTCCTCCTCCTCCATCTCCTCCTCCTCATCTTCCACCTCGTCATCCTCCAGAACTGGGCCCTGGCTGAACAATTGTGTACCTGGCGTTTTTGGGTGCAGGAACCCACTCTCGGAGCAACTTGTGAATGACTGGTAGGAAACCCTACAAAATAATCCCTCTTTCTCCTCCTCCTTCTCCTGTGCCACATCCTCTTCCATCATCGCGAGCAGCGTTTTTTCAAGGAGGCATATAAGTGGGATAGTAACGCTGAGAACGGCGTTATCAGCACTGGCCATGTTGGTGGAGTACTCAAAACAGCGCAACAAGGAACAAAGGTCTCGCATGGAGGCCCAGTCATTGGTGGTGAAGTGGTGCTGTTCCGCAGAGGGACTCACCCGTGCGTGCTGCAGATGAAACTCCACTATCGCCTACTGCTGCTCGCACAGTCTGGCCAGCATGTGTAAGGTGGAGTTCCACCTTGTGGGCACGTCACATATGAGGCGGTGAGCGGGAAGGTCGAAGTTACGCTGCAGCGCTGACAGGGGAGCAGCAGCAGGGTGAGAACGGCGAAAGCGTGCACAGACGGCCCGCACTTTATGCAGCAGCTCTGACATATCGGGGTAATTTTTAAGGAATCTCTGCACCACCAAATTCAGCACATGCGCCAGGCAAGGGATGTGCGTCTAACCGGCTAGTCCCAGAGCTGCTACGAAATTTCAACCATTATCGCACCCCACCAGGCCGGGCTTGAGGCTGACTGGCACCAACCACTCATCGGTCTGTTGTTCAAGGCCCGTCCACAGCTCCTGCGCTGTGTGGGGTTTGTCCCCCAAACAGATACGTTTTAAAACTGCCTGCTGTCATTTACCCCTGGCTGTGCTGAAGTTGGTGGTGAAGGTGTTACGCTGATCGGATAAGGAGCCGGTAGAGGATGAGGAAGCGGAGTAGGAGGAGGTAGCAACAGGAGGCAAACTGAAGCGCACTGCAATCCTCGTTGGTGGAAGGACATGCGCCAAACTGCTATCCGCCTCAGGCCCAGCCACAACTGCAGTTATCCAGTGTGCTGTTATGGAGATATAACGTCCCTGACCCTGCTTACTGGTCCACGTATCCGTAGTGAGGTGCACCTTAACACAGATGGCGTTGCGCAGTGCACACCTGATTTTGTCCCATACTTGGTTGTGCAGGGAAGGGATGGCTCGCCTGGAAAAGTAGTGGCGGTTGGGCACGACGTACTGTGGGACAGCCACCGCCATAAGGCCTTTAAAACTCTCCATGTCCACCAGACGGAAAGACAGTATTTCAAAGGCCAGTAATTTTGAAATGCTGGCATTCAGTGCTAGGGATCGTGGGTGGGTAGGGGGGTACTTCCTCTTCCTCTCCAGTGTTTGGGAGATGGAGAGCTGAACGCTTCCGCGGGACATTGTGGAGATGCTTGGTGACCCAGGTGGTGGTGTTGCTGGCAGATCCTCTGTTTGCGGGGTGGCAGATTGCACTGTCACTCCAGAGGTGGATGAAGAGGTCGAGACTGCAGCAGAAGAAGAGGCAGGAGGAGCCAGAGACCTTTCTTGGTTTTTGAGGTGTCTACTCCACTGCAGCTCGTGCTTTGCACTTAAATGCCTGGTCATGCATATTGTGCTCAGGTTGAGAACGTTTATGCCTCGCTTCAGGCTCTGGTTGCACAGCGTGCAAACCACTCGTGTCTTGTCGTCAGAGCATTGTCTGAAGAACTACAATGACAGGGAACTCTTTGGAGCTGGCTTTGGTGCGCTTGGTCCCTTGCTGCAGTGGGTAGTAGCAGGCGTACTGTCTAGGGGACGGCTGCTCCGCTTGTGCGACCACCGCTTCTTCCTACGAACTACATAGGTCAATCGCATGACCTTGATTCCATGTGGGGTCGAGGACCTCATCGTCCTCCTCATCATATTCCACCCAGTCCTCACCCCTGCCCTCCTTGTCAGTCTGCACACTTTCGAAAGCCCCTGCAGATGGCACCTGTGTTTCGTCATCATCCGAGACGTGCTGCGATGGTCCTCCCATGTACTCATCTTGAAACATAAGTGGTTCGGCATCAGTGCACTCAATCTCTTCCACTTCTGGGGCAGGGATAGGTGGATGGCCCTGGGAAACCCTGCTAACAGAGTCATCAAAAAGCACAAGAGACTGCTGCATGACTTGGGGCTCAGACTGCTTGGTTGATTTGCAAGGGGGTGAGGTGAAAGACTGATGGACATCGGCTGCAGGTGCCAACTCTGATCTTTCAGCAGGAGACTGGGTGGGAGACAATGGAAAGGAACTGGAGGCACTGTCAGCAACCTAATCTACTATCGTATGTACTTGTTCTGGCCTCACCATTAGTAGAACCACATTAGGCCCGACCAAATACCACTGCAGGTTCTGTCGCCTACTAGCATCTGAGGAAGCGGTTTCACTTATGCATGTAGCTTGCACAGATCGACCACGTCCTCTCCGTGCAACAGGAGCTCCACCAGCATCACCACGACCTGGGCCACGTCACTTATTTGACGCTCTCCTCATATTTGTCAAGTTTAGGATCTTGCCCTAAATGGGTGTTTTATTAATAGCAGAATAGAACGACAGTATATAACGATTGTATCTCACACGTACAGATGCAGACTAGGCTGCAATTAAAGTTTTTTGCCCAAAATGGGTGTTTGTTTAATAACTGAATAGAACCACAGTATGTAAAGCGTGTATCTCACACGTCCTGATACAGACTAGGCTGCAATTAAATTTGTTTGCCCGAAATGGCTGTATTTTAAATAACTTAATAGAACCACAGTATCTAACGGGTGTATCTGACAAGGACATATGCAGCAAAGGCTGCAAAATAAACTTTTTTGCCCAAAACGGGTGTTTGTTTAATAACTTAATATGACAGCAGTATATAAACCTTGAATTTCACACGTGCTGATGCAGCAAGGGCCCAAAAAGGGTGTTTTGTATTTTGCCCAAAAAGGGTGTTTTATTAATAGAAGAATATAACCATAGTATCTAAAGGGTGTATCTCACACCGACTGATGCAGACTAGGCCAAAATTAAATATTTTTGCCCAAAATGGCTGTATTTCAAATAACTGAATAGAACCACAGTATCTAAAGGGTGTATCTCACAGGTACTGATCCAGACTAGGCCGGAATTTAAGATTTTTGACCAAAATGACTGTTCTTCAAATTTTGATCGGGACAGTGAGTTAAGCGATATTCTAGGTTTTCCTGATTTCCATATGAAAGAATGGAACTCTCTAGAGAGTTTTTGAATATCTGCCTGTCTGATTAGGATTGGCAGCGTTTGCATAGGATATAGTAATTTTCCGAAACTCATCATTTTCAGAAGATGGCAGCGACCTAATAATGACAAAGGTAATTTTTCCCATGATTTGAGCTCAGTTATAATTTTGGTGAATATTGGAGGGTAATTAAGAGAATATAAGGATTCCCATGTTTTGCCAATACGTATCCCTAGGTATTTTATGAAGAGTGGTGCAATAGAAACTGGGGTATCTCTTAAAGCAGCTTTGTTGAGAGTTTGGGCCGGGGACAAATCTAGTATTTCGCATTTGGTTAAATTTACTTTAAAGCCGGATAATTTCTCGAAGTGTGATATTAGTTAAAAAACTGGTGGAAGTTCTATTTGAGGTTGTGACAAAAATATAAGCAGGTCATCTGCGAATAGGGCATGTGAGAGAGCAAGATTTCCTATTTTGATCCCTGGGATTGAATAAGATTTCGCAATCTGTTTGGAAAGCGGTTCCAGGGCCAGATTAAAAAGTAGGGGCGACAAGGGGCACCCTTGTCTTGTACCCTTCTTCAGGTAAGGGGCTGTGATAAATGACCTGGAATAACAATCCTAGCCATAGGGGTGTTATATAGAGAGGAAATATATGTCCTAAAGTAGCCTGTAAATCCCATGGCATCTAATACCTTGTTGAGCCATACCCAGCTAACATTGTCGAAAGCTTTCGCCGCGTCTATTGCGAGTAAAGCAGGGGATGGATGAAGATGCGGTGATAATTTAATGGCATCTAGAATCACCAGTACTTTTCTTATGTTGTATACTGCCGATCTACCCTTAATGAAACCTGTCTGATGTTCTGACACAATTTTGGGCATTATCACTGATAGTCATTATCTTTGAAACGTATTTAAGATCGTTGTCAATTAGCGAGATCGGGCGATATGATGACGGCAAGGTATTATCTCTGCCTGACTTCGGTAAAACTTTTATATAAGCTGTGTTCATATCTGAAGGTATCGGGAGTAGAGTTGAGCGAACACCTTGATGTTCGGGTTCGAGAAGTTCGGCCGAACTTCCCGGAAATGTTCGGGTTCGGGATCCGAACTCGACCCGAACTTTGCCCCGAACCCGAACCCCATTGAAGTCAATGGGGACCCGAACTTTTCGGCACTAAAAAGACTGTAAAATAGCCCAGGAAAGGGCTAGAGGGCTGCAAAAGGCAGCAAAATGTAGGTAAATCCCCTGCAAACAAATGTGGATAGGGACATGAATTAAAATTAAAATAAAATAAATAAAAATTAACCAATATCAATAGGAGAGAGGTCCCATAGCAGAGAATCAGGCTTCATGTCATAGCAGAGAATCAGGCTTCATGTCACCCACCACTGGAACAGGCCATTGTCAGATATTTTTAGGCCCAGGCACCCAGACAGAGGAGAGAGGTCCCATAGCAGAGATTCAGGCTTCATGTCATAGCAGAGAATCAGGCTTCATGTCACCCACCACTGGAACAGGCCATTGTCAGATATTTTTAGGCCCAGGTACCCAGACAGAGGAGAGAGGTCCCATAGCAGAGATTCAGGCTTCATGTCATAGCAGAGAATCAGGCTTCACGTCACCCAACACTGGAACAGGCCACTGTCAGATATTTTTAGGCCCCGGCACCCAGACAGAGGAAAGAGGTCCCATAGCAGAGAATCAGGCTTCATGTCATAGCAGAGAATCAGGCTTCAAGTCACCCACCACTGGAACAGGCCATTGTCAGATATTTCTAGGCCCAGGCACCCAGACAGAGGAGAGAGGTCCCATAGCAGAGATTCAGGCTTCATGTCATAGCAGAGAATCAGGCTTCACGTCACCCAACACTGGAACAGGCCACTGTCAGATATGTTTAAGCCCCGGCACCCAGACAGAGGAGAGAGGTTCCATAGCAGAGAATCAGGCTTCATGTCATAGCAGAGAATCATGCTTCATGTCACCCAACACTGGAACAGGCCACTGTCAGATATGTTTAGGCCCCGGCACCCAGACAGAGGAGAGAGGTCCCATAGCAGAGAATCAGGCTTCATGTCATAGCAGAGAATCATGCTTCATGTCACCCAACACTGGAACAGGCCACTGTCAGATATGTTTAGGCCCCGGCACCCAGACAGAGGAGAGAGGTCCCATAGCAGAGAATCAGGCTTCATGTCATAGCAGAGAATCATGCTTCATGTCACCCAACACTGGAACAGGCCACTGTCAGTTATGTTTAGGCCCCGGCACCCAGACAGAGGAGAGAGGTCCCATAGCAGAGAATCAGGCTTCATGTCATAGCAGAGAATCATGCTTCATGTCACCCACCACTGGAACAGGCCACTGTCAGATATATTTAGGCCCCGGCACCCAGACAGAGGATTGAGGTCCCATAGCAGAGAATCAGGCTTCATGTCATAGCAGAGAATCAGGCTTCATGTCACCCAACACTGGAACAGGCCACTGTCAGATATTTTTAGGCCCCGGCACCCAGACAGAGGTCCCATAGCAGAGAATCAGGCTTCATGTCATAGCAGAGAATCATGCTTCATGTCACCCAACACTGGAACAGGCCACTGTCAGATATTTTTAGGCCCCGGCACACAGACAGAGGAGAGAGGTCCCATAGCAGAGAATCAGGCTTCATGTCATAGCAGAGAATCATGCTTCATGTCACCCAACACTGGAACAGGCCACTGTCAGATATTTTTAGGCCCCGGCACCCAGACAGAGGAGAGAGGTCCCATAGCAGAGAATCAGGCTTCATGTCATAGCAGAGAATCAGGCTTCATGTCACCCAACACTGGAACAGGCCATTGTCAGATATTTTTAGGCCCCGGCACCCAGACAGAGGAGAGAGGTCCCATAGCAGAGAATCAGGCTTCATGTCATAGCAGAGAATCATGCTTCATGTCACCTAACACTGGAACAGGCCACTGTCAGATATTTTTAGGCCCCGGCACCCAGACAAAGGAGAGAGGTCCCATAGCAGAGATTCAGGCTTCATGTCATAGCAGAGAATCAGGCTTCACGTCACCCAACACTGGAACAGGCCACTGTCAGATATTTTTAGGCCCCGACACCCAGACAGAGGAGAGGTTCATTCAACTTTGGGTTGCCCCGCAATATAATGGTAAAATGAAAATAAAAAGAGGATTGAATGAGGAAGTGCCCTGAAGTACAATAATATATGGTTAAAGGGAGGTAGTTCTAAATGTCTAATCTGCACAAGGGATAGACAGGTCCTGTGGGATCCATGCCTGGTATATTTTTATGAACGTCAGCTTGTCCACATTGGCTGTAGACAAGCGGCTGCGTTTGTCTGTAATGACGCCCCCTGCCGTGCTGAATACACGTTCAGACAAAACGCTGGCCGCCGGGCAGGCCAGCACCCCCAAGGCATAAAAGGCTAGCTCTTGACACGTAGACAATTTGGAGACCCAGAAGTTGAATGGGGCCAAACCATCAGTCAGTACGTGGAGGGGTGTGCATAAGTACTGTTCCACCATGTTAGTGAAATGTTGCCTCCTGCTAACACGTTCCGTATCAGCTGGTGGTGCAGTTAGCTTTGGCGTGTTGACAAAACTTTTCCACATCTCTGCCATGCTAACCCTGCCCTCAGAGGAGCTGGCCGTGACACGTTTAAGACCTCTTGCTCCTCCTCTGCCTTCGCCTTGGGCTTCTACTTGTTCCCCTGTGACATTTGGGAATGCTCTCAGTAGCGCGTCTACCAACGTGCGCCTGTACTCGCACATCTTCCTATCGCGCATCTTCCTATCAGTGCAGGAAGTAAGGTGGGCACATTGTCTTGGCACCGGGGATCCAGCAGGGTGGCAACCCAGTAGTCCGCACATGTTAAAATGTGGGCAACTCTGCTGTCGTTGCGCAGGCACTGCATCATGTAGTCGCTCATGTGTGCCAGGCTGCCCAGAGGTAAGGACAAGCTGTCCTCTGTGGGAGGCTTATCGTCATCGTCCTGCGTTTCCCCCCAGCCACGCACCAGTGATGGGCCCGAGCTGCGTTGGGTGCCACCCCGCTGTGAACATGCTTCATCCTCATCCTCCTCCACTTCCTCCTCATCCTCGTCCTCCTCGTCCTCCAGTAGTGGGCCCTGTCTGGACACATTTGTACCTGGGCTCTGCTGTTGCAAAAAACCTCCCTCTGAGTCACTTCTAAGAGACTGGCCTGAAAGTGCTAAAAATGACCCCTCTTCCTCCTCCTCCTCCTGGGCCACCTCCTCTTCCATCATCGCCCTAAGTGTTTTCTCAAGGAGACATAGAAGTGGTATTGTAACGCTGATAACGACGTCATCGCCACTGGCCATGTTGGTGGAGTACTCTAAACAGCGCAACAGGGCACACAGGTTTCGCATGGAGGCCCAGTCATTGGTGGTGAAGTGGTGCTGTTCCGCAGTGCCACTGACCCGTGCGTGCTGCAGCTGAGACTCCACTATGGCCTGCTGCTGCTCGCACAGTCTGTCCAGCATGTGCAAGGTGGAGTTCCATCTGGTGGGCACGTCGCATATGAGGCGGTGAGCGGGAAGGCCGAAGTTACGCGGTAGCGCAGACAGGCGAGCCGGAAGCGCGCACAGACGGACCGCACTTTATGCAGCAGCTCTGACATGTCGGGGTAGTTGTGAATGAACTTCTGCACCACCAAATTCAGCACATGCGCCAGGCAAGGGATGTGCGTCAAACCGGCTAGTCCCAGAGCTCCGACGAGATTTCGCCCATTATCGCACACCACCAGGCCGGGCTTGAGGCTCACCGGCAGCAACCACTCGTCGGTCTGTTGTTCAATACCCCGCCACAACTCCTGCGCGGTGTGGGGCCTGTCCCCCAAACATATGAGTTTCAGAATGGCCTGCTGATGTTTACCCCGGGCTGTGCTGAAGTTGGTGGTGAAGGTGTGTGGCTGACTGGATGAGCAGGTGGAAGAAGAGGAGGAGGAAGCCGAGTAGGAGGAGGAGGCTACAGGAGGCAAAGAATGTTGCCCTGCGATCCTTGTCGGCTGAAGGACGTGCGCCAAACAGCTCTCCGCCTGGGGCCCAGCCGCCACTACATTTACCCAGTGTGCAGTTAGGGAGATATAGCGTCCCTGGCTGTGCTTACTGGTCCACGTATCTGTGGTTAGGTGGACCTTGCCACAGATGGCGTTCTGCAGTGCACACTTGATTTTATCGGATACTTGGTTGTGCAGGGAAGGCACGGCTCTCTTGCAGAAGTAGTGGTGGCTGGGAACAACATACTGTGGGACAGCAAGCGACATGAGCTGTTTGAAGCTGTCTGTGTCCACCAGCCTGAATGACAGCCTTTCATAGGCCAGTAGTTTAGAAATGCTGGCATTCAGGGCCAGGGATCAAGGGTGGCTAGGTGGGAATTTACGCTTTCTCTCAAATGTTTGTGAGATGGAGAGCTGAACGCTGCCGTGTGACATGGTTTAGAGGCTTGGTGACGGAGGTGGTGGTGCTGGTGGTACATCCTCTGTTTGCTGGGCGGCAGGTGCCAACGTTCCTCCAGAGGCGGAGGAAGAGGCCGAGGCGGCAGCAGCAGAAGAGGTAGCAGGGGGAGCCTGAGTGAGTTCCTTGTTTTTAAGGTGTTTACTCCACTGCAGTTCATGCTTTGCATGCAGGTGCCTGGTCATGCAGGTTGTGCTAAGGTACAGAACGTTAATGCCTCGCTTCAGGCTCTGGTGGCACAGCGTGCAAACCACTCGGGTCTTGTCGTCAGCACATTGTTTGAAGAACTGCCACGCCAGGGAACTCCTTGAAGCTGCCTTTGGGGTGCTCGGTTTCAGATGGCGGTGGCCAGTAGCAGGCGGACTCTGTTGGCGGCGGGTGTTCTGCTTTTGCCCACTGCTCCCTCTTTTGCTACGCTGTTGGCTCCGTCTCACCACTGCCTCTTCCTCCGAACTCTGAAAGTCAGTGGCACGACCTTCATTCCATGTGGGGTCTAGGACCTCATCGTCCCCTGCATCGTCTTCCACCCAGTCTTCCTTCCTGACCTCCTGTTCAGTCTGCACACTGCAGAAAGACGCAGCAGTTGGCACCTGTGTTTCATCATCAGAGACGTGCTGAGGTGGTATTCCCATGTCCTCATCATCAGGAAACATAAGTGGTTGTGCGTCAGTGCATTCTATGTCTTCCACCGCTGGGGAAGGGCTAGGTGGATGCCCTTGGGAAACCCTGCCAGCAGAGTCTTCAAACAGCATAAGAGACTGCTGCATAAGTTGAGGCTCAGACAGTTTCCCTGATATGCATGGGGGTGATGTGACAGACTGATGGGCTTGGTTTTCAGGCGCCATCTGTGCGCTTTCTGCAGAAGACTGGGTGGGAGATAATGTGAACGTGCTGGATCCACTGTCAGCCACCCAATTGACTAATGCCTGTACCTGCTCAGGCCTTACCATCCTTAGAACGGCATTGGGCCCCACCAAATATCGCTGTAAATTCTGGCGTCTACTGGGACCTGAGGTAGTTGGTACACTACGACGTGTAGCTGTGGCTGAACGGCCACGTCCTCTCCCAGCACCAGAGGGTCCACTAACACCACCACAACCATCTCCGCGTCCGCGTCCCTTACTAGATGTTTTCCTCATTGTTACCGTTCACCACAATAAGAAAATAATTATTTGGCCCAATGTATTGAATTCAAATTCAGGCCTTTTTTTACAGGCACCTAACACTATCTGGCTATCTACTTAGGTACCATATTACACTAATACAGGCACAGCAGTAACCACAGATTTAGCTGAATATAAATTGTAGGCCTAGTATTTAGGCGCTGGATGACAGGTATACGTTTACGGACAGAATTAGACTTGGAGATGCACGGTAGCATTTGAAGTTATTGTGAATGACCCTATCCGCACCTTCAATCTAATATACCCTTTTATGGATAGATTTAAACTTGGCCTGATACAGCAGAAACCACTGATTTAGGGAATTGCTAAGTTGGGAATTGTATTTCAACCCAGAACAAAAACTGTGCTTTGGCGGACACTAAATAACTTTACCAGCCACAGCAGTAAACACAGATTTAGCTGAATATAAATTGTAGGCCTATTATTTAGGCGCTGGATGACAGGTATATGTTTACGGACAGAATTAGACTTGGAGATGCACGGTAGCGTTTGAAGTTATTGAGAATGACCCATATACCCTTTTATGGATAGATTTAAACTTGGCCTGCTACAGCAGAAAACACTGATTTAGGGAATTGCTAATTTGGGAATTGTATTTCAACCCAGAAAAAAATATATCCTTTGCCAGACAGCAGACAGCATTACAATTGGCTAGCCACAGCTGAAACACCAGATTTAGGGTACTGCTATTTTGGCAATTGTATTTCACCCCTCAATAAAATAGCAAGCACAGCCAAGCCCCTGATGTAGGATATAGCAAAAAAAACAAAACACTATTGATGGTTAAATGTACTTGGTGGCAGCTTGTGCTGGCGCACCACAAGACACAAAATGGCCGCCGATCACCCCAGAAAAAAGTGACAGAAAAACACTCTGGGCAGCCTTAAAACAGTGAGCAATTAAATAGCAGAGGTTGAATGATACACAGCTGTACATCGATTACTTCAGTAAGTAAATCACTGCCTAATCTGGCCCTAACAGCAGCAGCTGCATCCTATCCCTACACTGATCAGAGCAGAGTGACGTGCGGCGCTACGTGACTCCAGCTTAAATAGAGGCTGGGTCACATGCTGCACTGGCCAATCACAGCCATGCCAATAGTAGGCATGGCTGTGATGGCCTCTTGGGGCAAGTAGTATGACGCTTGTTGATTGGCTGCTTTGCAGCCTTTCAAAAAGCGCCAAGAAAGCGCCGAACACCGAACCCGAACCCGGACTTTTACGAAAATGTTCGGGTTCACTCATCCCTAATCGGGAGTCCCTGTAAAATTTGGTTGTAGAAAGATGTGAGAATTGGGGAAACCTTGTGAGCTAACATTTTGTAGAATTCATTTGTATATCCATCCGGACCAGGGGCTTTACCGTTTTTTTGAGTTACGTATGACGTTTATCACTTCTTCTTCCGTAATGGGCCGGTTTAATATCACCAAATCTTCCTCTGCAACTCGCGACAATGATGTTAGATATTGACATGAATCTATCATTTGTTCATCTGGGGTGTTAGTGGTGTAGAGGGATTTATAAAAATCTTTTAATATTTCCACTATCTCCTTTAGGTTGTGACATGCTTTTCCTTGGGGATTTTTTAGGCCGGAATTTAAGTTTTGTGCCCAAAATGGCTGTTTTTCAAATAACTGAATATAACCACAGTATCTAAAGTGTGTATCTCACAATGACATATGCAGCAAAGGCTGAAAAATTTGTTTTTTTGCCCAAAATGGGTGTTTGTTTAAAGATTGAATATGACAGCAGTAAATAACCCTGAAATTTCACACGTGCTGATGCAGCAAGGGCAGAAAAATTGTGTATCTTGCCCAAAAAGGGTGTTTTATTAATAGAAGAATATAACCACAGTATCTAAAGTGTGTATCTCACACGTACAGATGCAAACTAGGCTGCAATTAAAGTTTTTTGCCCAAAATGGGTGTTTGTTTAATAACTGAATATGAACGCAGTATGTAACCCTTGAATTTCACACGTGCTGATGCTGCAAGGGCTGTAAAATGGTGTATTTTGCCAAAAAAGTGTGTTTTTAAAAACCCAGAAAATTATGGCTATATTTCTATCTTAAATTGCACATTGAATAATCCAGATGTTGGATAATGTCAAACAATTGTGTTTTTTCAAAGCCAGAAAATTTTAATTTTTAAAACTTGTTTTTAACAGAATATGAAAGCTGTATATAATGATTGAATTTCACATGTGCAGTTGCAGCTAGGGCTGTAAAATAGTGTATTTTGCACAAAAAGGGTGTTTTTAAAAACCCAGCAAATTATGGCTGTATTTCTAGCTTACATTGCACACTGACTGTTGTATATTGCCAAAAAAGGGTGTTTTTTTTTTAAAACCAGATAATTAGTGCAGTATTTCAAGCTTGGATTTGAATGTCACAAAAGCTCAGATGCAGTGCAGCCCACCTAACTAAGAGACTGATAACAGTTATTTTTTTCTGTCACTGGGCTCAAGGCAGGGTAAAAAGATTGTGCACTGGACCCACACAACTAAATGTATGTAGATCGCTGACTTCTGATCACAGATTCTGTCCTATTATCTCCCTGAAATCACCAGCAGCATCCTCTCCCTACACTAGTAGGAGCAGAGTGACGTGCAGCGCTACGTGACTCCAGCTTATATAGAGGCTGGGTCACATGCTGCACTGTCCATTCACGGCCATGCCATTAGTAGGCATGGCTGTGATGGCTTCTAAGATCAGACAGTTAAACGCTTGTTGATTGGCTGCTCTGCAGCCTTTCAAAAAGTGCTAAGAAATCGCCGAACACCGAACCCAAACTTTTACTGAAATGTTCGGGTCCGGGGTCCAAAAATCATAAAGTTCGGTACGAACCCGAACTTTACAGTTCGGGTTCGCTCAACCCTAGTAATAATATATAATGGAGGAGCTCATAAGTAATAGATAATTAAATACTACTTGCCACCACAATCAATATTAATAGATGACTATCGTGGGGTATTTATCAAGGTACCTGCAATAAAATATAAACAGCTGCTGTTCAGGCTGGACTTCTAAGTGCTATAAATAGCCGTTATTCTCATAATTACAGTGGTGGAAAAGTTACTGGCATGCTACTCCATTATAAGTAGGTGATGCTGCAGTGATCCGACGCCAGCAATGAGTTTAAATCCCGGCGTCACATGGAGTTTCTGCCCACCAGGCTGGAGATTTCTGGCGCAGTGGAACACATCCCTGGAACGCAAGGGTCACTTGAGGAAGAGACGAATTAGGCCATGATATACCGGGTAGTAGGGAATAGGAATGGGGCCAAACAGAAATTGTGGATAGATACAGCTGATTTTTAAGATAAGCACCAATGATATGATATCAATTATGGCCCCTTTATTCTTCCCACATTTGGATCACTGAGAGACAATTAGGCTGAGCTCACACGGGCGAGATTTCCGCGCGGGTGCAATGCGTGAGGTGAACGCATTGCACCCGCATTGAATCCTGACCCATTCATTTCTATGGGGCTGCGCACATGAGCGGTGATTTTCACGCATCACTTATGCGTTGCGTGAAAATTGCAGCATGCTCTATATAGTGCGTTTATCACACAACGCATGCCCCATAGAAGTAAATGGGGCTGAGTGAAAATCGCAAGCATCCGCAAGCAAGTGCGGATGCGGTGCGATTTTCACGCATGGTTGCTAAGGTGACAGTCTATTCACCATATTATTTTCCCTTATAACATGGTTATAAGGTAAAATAATAGCATTCTTTAATACAGAATGCTTAGTAGAAGATCAATTGAGGGTTAAAAAAATAAATAAAAATTAACTCACCTCCTCCAATTGATCGGGTAGCTGCTGGTCTCCTGTTCTTACTTCAGGACCTGTCAAAGGACCTGTGGTGACGTCACATCACATGGTACAATCACATGGTCCATCCGCGTGGTGATGGACCATGTGATTGGACCATGTGATGATCTCAGTGACGTCACCACAGGTCCTTTGACAGGTCCTGAAGAAAGAACAGGAGACCGGCAGCTACGCGATCAATTGGAGGAGGTAAGTTAAATTTATTTATTTTTTAACCCTCAATTGACCTTCTACTAAGCATTCTGTATTAAAGAATGCTATTATTTTCCCTTATAACCATGTTATAAGGGAAAATAATTACATCTACACACCACCGAACCCAAACCTGAACTTCAGTGAAGAAGTTGGGGTCTGGGTACCACATTCAGGTTTTTATCACGCGCGTGCAAAACACATTGCACCTGCGCGATAAAAACTGAACAATGGAACGCAATTGCAGTCAAAACTGACTGCAATTGCGTACCTACTCGCGCGGGTTTGCCGCAATACACCCGGGACGCATCCTGAACAAATCCGTCACACCCGTGTGAACCCAGCCTTATGGGGAAAGATAAAAGAAAAAATTACCATGCAAAAATACTGCATAGTATTGTGAAAATAGTAATAGATATTGTGGTATATTAATCCACAAAAATTTTGGATGCTTTCTGCATCCATGACCTAGATACAAAAGGGGAAAAAAAGAAAAGAAAAGTGAAAAGGAAAATAAGATCCTCTGGTCCCAGTCTCCTTTTCTGGGAGAAAACGGTATCAACTGATTTATATGGGCCTGGGCCCTGAAAGTCATGCTTCCTGTTAGATATAACTGTATTGCCGTACTCAGAATAGCAATACAATTGAATCTAATGCACTGCAAGAACTGAAGGACCTGTGATGACCTCACAGGTCATGTGATCAGTTCTAAATGCAGTAGCACCTGGGATGATGTCACCATTAGTGATGGCCTTGCAGTTCGCCTGGCGGTCGGATCACGGCGAACATATGGCGATATTCGCGCCCGCCATATTATTTTACATTGTGAAGAACTTTGACCTATGACACATCCATCAGGTTGTACAGGACAGCCAATTGAAAAGTTTCAACACATGGACATACCCCCTACCTTATAAATAAACCTGATCTGGGTGCCATTTTACATTCAGTCTTTTGCCAGTGTAGGGAGAGGTTACTGTGTGGAGCAGGGACAGACTGTTAGGGACACAAATCGCTAGCTAATAGGGCCAATAAAGTCATTTTAAGGACTGGTATACAGTAGGTGTGCTATCGATAGGTGTGACATACTGAGGGGTGTGATATACCAATAATATACGTTCTATATGGTGCATTTAGGTAGTGCAGCACTTGTCTGCTTTTTTGCTGCGTTACCGCATCTACACAGAGTGACAAACACTATTTGAAGAAATAATTTCTACTGGTATGATTTACCAGTTGCACACCAAAAAAACTGATTGAAGCAGGGGTGTTATATACCAATAATATACTTTCTATATCGTGCATTTAGGTAGTGCAGCATTTGCCTGCGGTTTTGCAGCGTTACCGCATCTATACAGAGTGAAAAACAATATTGGAACCAATAATTTCTACTGGTGTGATTTACCAGTTGCCCCCCCAAAAAACTGATTGAGGCAGGGGTGTGATATACCTTCTTCCACAAATACTGCTCTTCTATAGGGACTTTTGTCACAGGGTCATTTTGAAAATGAAAGGCAGAGGAAGAGGCAAGAGGCAGGCCATTCCACAGGGGTGGTAGGGGTCGGGCAGGTGCACCAGGCCAGAGCCTAAGTGGGAAGTTGCAGAAGGTGCGTGAGATTACGTCAAGGGACGCACCAGACTTGGTTGAGTGGCTCACTCAGTCTTCCACTTCTGCACCCTCCTCATCCTCTCTATCTGCACCCTCTTCACTCTCTGTTGTGTCCACCCCCAAAGACACCACCACCACATCCCCTCCGCTCGAGTCAGAGGAATTATTTTCCCATACATTTCAAGATCTTACCGATGCGCAGCCATTCTTGGCATCGGATCAGTAAGAGGAGGTATCAACGGTCGCCAACCAGCAGTCTGACGACAGTTCCCAGATCAGCCCAAGGAGGGTGGTCCCCGCTGTTGCTGCCTACTCCGAGATCTCTAATGTCAGTGGTGGTGAAGGTGACGAATCCGATGATGAGGTGTCGATGGACGTCACGTGGGTGCCCACAAGAGAGGAAGAGGACAGGAGTTCAGAGGGAGAGACGGAGCAGCAGATAGGGAGGAGAAGCAGGCAGAACTTACAGTGCACAGGAGGCAAAAAGCAGACTGCTAATGTATCTGGAACGAAACATCCACCGTGCACGGTCACATCTGGCGCTCTCAGGACGCCGGCACATGGCTCCGCAGAGTGGGCTTTTTTTAATGTGTCCGCTGCTGACTATAGTGTTGCAGCCTGTGCGGTCAACGCATAAGTCGCAGTAAGCCCAACACTCACCTAGGGCCAACCGCCTTAAGTAGGCACCTGGCCTCTCATCACCGAGCCCAGTGGGAGCAACACCGTCAGAACCCACAAAGCCACACTCCCAGTGCTCACCGTCCTGCCTCTTCTCCTTCTCCTCTCTCATCCCAGTTATCCTCCACTCCACCGTGCTGTCGTCGCGTTCATCTGGCAAAAGGCAGGCTTCCTTGCCACAAATGTTCGAGCGAAAAAAGATGATGACGCCGGATAACCCTCTTGCCCAACGGCTAACCACTGGCTTGTCAGAACTGCTAGCCCGCCAACTACTACCATATAAACTGGTGGACTCGGAGGCCTTTAGAAAATTTGTGGCCATTGGAACATCGCAAGGGAAGGTCCCCGGAAGGAAATATTTCTCCCAGAAGGGCATCCCAGAGCTATATGGCCACGTTCAGCAGCAAGTGAATGTATCTCTGGCACAAAGTGTCGGTGCCAAGATACATCTGACCACAGACATGTGGTCTAGCAAACATGGGCAGGGAAGGTACATAACTTTTACTGCCCACTGGGGGAACCCTCTGACGGCCGTCAAGCATGCAACCCGTGGCACCCATGTAGATTTGGTGTCATCGCTACGGATTGCATGCAGGCTTGCCTCTTCTTCTCCTACTCCTCCTCCATCCTTCCTCTTCTCCTCGGCTGACTCCTCTTTTTCCGCTGCTACCGTCTCTTCCGCTGCCCCCCCAAGATCCCCAGAACCTATTCGACGTGCCAGAGGAGATGTTGCCATGCTGTGCTGTGTCTGTTGTGCCTGGAAGCCAAGAGCCACACCGGTCCTGCACTCCTTTCAGCTTTGTGGTCACAGGCAGATCAGTGGCTAACCCCGCTCAATTTGACAGTTGGTAAAGTGGTGTGCAACAACGGTGTCAATCTGCTGAGCGCGCTGAAACAGGGCAAAATGACACACATGCCGTGCATGGCACACGTCCAGAACTTAGTCGTGCAGCGAATCGTTGCCAAATACACCGGGGTCCAGGATGTCTTGCGGCAGGCCAGGGAAATCTCTGGCCATTTAAGAAGATCTTACACGGCCATGGCTAGCCTTGCTGACATTCAGCGGCGACACCACCTGCCTGTCAGACGTCTGATTTGAGACTGCCCGATGAAATGGAATTCCATCTTGTATATACTTGTTAGGCTGCTCCAGCAGAAATGTGCAGTTAATGACTACCTGTATGAACTCTGCGGCAGGACAGGTTCTGGGGAGCTTGTTTTTTTTCACCGTGCCAGTGGCTGCTTATGTGCAACGCATGCAGACTTCTGCGGCCATTTGATGAGATCACCAAACTGGTCAGTCGCAGCCAGGGCATATTTATTTTTATACAGTTACATATTTATCCTGTGACTGCCTAATGTACCTCCAGCCACAGAATCCAAAGTTCTTTGCTGTCAGGTGAACACCTATTGGATAATTTTTGGGGGCTGTACTGGCCGACAGTTACATTTTTATCCTGTGAACGCCTAATGTACCTCCAGCCACAGAATCCAAAGTTCTTTGCTCTCCGGTGAATGCCTATTGGCTAATTGTTGGGGCCTGTACTGGCCTACAGTTACATTTTTATCCTGTGACCGCCTAATGTACCTCCAGCCACAGAATCCAAAGTTCTTTGCTCTCCGGTGAACGCCTATTGGCTAATTTTTGGGGCCTGTACTGGCCGACAGTTACATTTTTATCCTGTGACCGCCTAATGTCCCTCCAGCCACAGAATCCTACAAAGTTGTGTGCTGTCAGGTGAATGCCTGTTGGCTATTTTTTGGGGCCTGTACTGGAGTGGGAAGTTCTTACAACAATACTTAGTGCACCAATCACTAATATCTCATGAGACTTTATAAAATGTAAAGTTGTGTGTACCGCAAACAAAAAAAATTGCATTATTAGGGATTTTCGCAATTGCGCTTTTTTTAAACACTCGATCTGCATATACAGCGATTGTTATAACATGCATGTAAAATGTAATCAAATACACTGCTTTAGTGTCAAATTACTTACAGTGATCAGAAATTCTTCCTCAATGTCGCAAAAATTGTTGCCAACCTTCTTTTCTGATCGCATCCAACTTCGGTCTGGTGGAAACCCAGTTGCTGTAGTAGGCCACGCATATTTTGCGCATGCACATAGGCGAAAATTACATTGCCGATATTTTGCATTGAAAAAAATAATGAATGGAGATCGCAAATTCGAATAATATATCTGGTATGTCACTGTCCATGTTGTGTGACTATCTGTGCACTTCTATTAAGTATTTGGTGGCTGCAAATATGACCTGAAGGTATTCCAGGTTCGGCTGCCGTCCCGGCCGATGTTCGTCCATCACTAGTCACCATCATGTGACCAGTGCAGGAGAGGACTGCTCAGCAGTGAAAAGAAATCCTGGGAAGAGGCTGAGGTGAGATCTGCTACATGAGGAGATGTAAGTGAAGATTACTCAGTGAAAGGCCTCATGCACACGACCGTTGTGTGCACCCGTGGCCGTTGTGCCGTTTTCCGTTTTTTTTCGCGGACCTATTGACTTTCAATGGGTCCGTGGAAAAATCGGAAAATGCACCGTTTTGCAGCCGCATCCGTGATCCGTGTTTCCTGGCCGTGAAAAAAATATGACCTGTCCTATTTTTTTCACGGCCAACGGTTCACGGACCCATTCAAGTCAATGGGTCCGTGAAAGAACACGGATGCACACAAGATTGGCATCCGTGTCCGTGATCCGTGGCCGTAGGTTAGTTTTTATACAGACGGATCCGAAGATCCGTCTGCATAAAGCTTTTTCAAAGCTGAGTTTTCACTTCGTGAAAACTCAGAACCGACAGTATATTCTAACACAGAAGCGTTCCCATGGTGATGGGGACGCTTCTAGTTAGAATACACTACAAACTGTGTACAAGACTGCCCCCTGCTGCCTGGCAGCACCCGATCTCTTACAGGGGGCCGTGATCAGCACAATTAACCCCTTCAGGTGCGGCACCTGAAAGGGTTAATTGTACTATCATATCCCCCTGTAAGAGATCAGGGCTGCCAGGCAGCAGGGGGCAGACCCCCCCCCTCCCCAGTTTGAATATCATTGATGGCCAGTGCGGCCCCCCCCCCCTCTATTGTAATAATTCGTTGGTGGCACAGTGTGCGCCCCCCCCCCTCCCTCCCTCTATTGTAATAATTCGTTGGTGGCACAGTGTGCGCCCCCCCCCCCTCTATTGTAATAATTCGTTGGTGGCACAGTGTGCGCCCCCCATCGGCCCCCCCTCCCTCTATAGCATTAACAACATTGGTGGCCAGTGTGCGGCCTCCCATCTCCCCCCCCATCATTGGTGGCAGCGGAGTTCCGATCGGAGTCCCAGTTTAATCGCTGGGGCTCCGATCGGTAACCATGGCAACCAGGACGCTACTACAGTCCTGGTTGCCATGGTTACTTAGCAATAGTACAATAGTAGAAGATTCATACTTACCTGCTGCTGCGATGTTCGTGTCCGGCCGGGAGCTCCACCTACTGGTAAGTGACAGCCTCAGGTCTGTGCGGCGCATTGCTAAATGAACTGTCACTTACCAGTAGGAGGAGCTCCCGGCCGGACACAGACATCGCAGCTCCCAGGTAAGTATGAATCTTTTACTATTGTACTATTGCTAGTAACCCGCTGCCACCAATGATCGGGGGGGGGGGGGATGGGAGGCCGCACACTGGCCACCAATGTTGTTAATGCTATAGAGGGAGGGCGGGCCGATGGGGGGCGCACACTGTGCCACCAATGATTTATTACAATAGAGGGAGGAAGGGGGGGGGGGGCGCACACTGTGCCACCAACGATTTATTAAAATAGAGGGAGGAAGGGGGGGGGCGCACACTGTGCCACCAACGATTTATTACAATAGAGGGAGGAAGGGGGGGGCGGGGGGGGGCGCACACTGTGCCACCAACGAATTATTACAATAGAGGGAGGAAGGGGGGGGGGGCCGCACTGGCCACCAATGATATTCAAACTGGGGAGGGGGGGTCTGCCCCCTGCTGCCTGGCAGCCCTGATATCTTACAGGGGGATATGATAGTACAATTAACCCCTTCAGGTGCGGCTCTTGAGGGGTTAATTGTGCTGATCACGGCCCCCTGTAAGAGATCGGATGCTGCTAGGCAGCAGGGGGCAGTCATGTACACAGTTTGTAGTATATTCTAACTAGAAGCGTCCCCATCACCATGGGAACGCCTCTGTGTTAGAATATACTGTCGGAAATAAGGTTTCACGATCTAACTCATATCCGACAGTATATTCTAACATAGAGGCGTTCCCATGGTGATGGGGACGCTTCAAGTTAAAATATACCATCGGATTGGAGAAAACTCCGATCCGATGGTATAAAAGGGACTCCAGACTTTACATTGAAAGTCAATAGGGACGGATCCGTTTGAAATGGCACCATATTGTGTCAACGTCAAACGAATCCGTCCCCATTGACTTGCATTGTAATTCAGGACGGATCCGTTTGGCTCCGCACGGCCAGGTGGACACCAAAACGACTTTTTTTTCATGTCCGTGGATCCTCCAAAAATCAAGGAAGACCCACGGACGAAAAAACGGTCACGGATCACGGAAAAACAGGACCCGTTTTTGCGGACCGCAAAAAAATATGTTCGTGTGCAGGAGGCCAAAGAGGCAGAGAAATGTTGGGAGTTGTATTTATTTAACTGGGACTAAATGTTAGGGCTGAAGGGAGGGATGTTATTTACATGGTACAGTATGTTGAGGGGTAATGTTATTTATATGGGACTGCATGTTGGAGGTGGATGGGGGTGATTTTTTTTTACATGAGACTGTATGTTGAAGGTGTCTGGCGGAGGGAGTGAGGTTATTTATATGGGACTGAATATTGAGGAGGTGATGTTATTTACATTGGACTGTATGTTGAAGGCAGCTGTGGGAGGGAGTGATATTATTTACATGGGATTGAATGTTAAGGGGTAATGTTATTTACATGGGACTGCATGTTGGAGGTGGCTGTGGGAGGGAGTGATATTATTTACATGGGATTGAATGTTAAGGGGTAATGTTATTTACATGGGACTGTATGTTGACGTGGCTGGGGAAGGGGCAATGTTATTTACATGGGACTGTATAAAAATAAGACGGGATGTCCAGCTTTCCAAAAAAGACGACACAGGATAAAAAACAATCCAACACGACAAGCAGGTCTACATGTTTCGGATGCTCTAATACTGATCCTTATTCATGACACCGTCCGTGCTTTCACTGCAGGACTGACCAGGTGAGCGCCGCCTACGGAACTTTTATACTATTGTTATTTACATGGGACTGTATGTTGAAGGTGTCTGGGGGAAGGAGTGATGTTATTTATATGGGACTGAATATTGAGGAGGTGAAGTTATTTACATGGGACTGTATGCTGAAGGCGGCTGGGGAGGGGGTGATGTTATTTACATGGGACTGTATATTGGAAGGGGCAGGAGAGATGGTGTGATGTTATTTACATGGGATTGTATTTTGGAGGGGGCTGAAGATAGAGAGGGATGTTATTTACATGGGGCTGTATACTGGAGGGTGCTGGAGAGATGGCGTGATGGTATTTATATGGGACTCTATGGCGGAGGGAGGGAAATAGTGTTATTTACATGGGACTGTATGGCGGAGGTGATGAGGAATTATAATTTCTGAGGACACTAAACAGAGGAATATAACTACAGGGGGCACTGCAGGGGGCAATATAAATACTTGGGACACTTCAGGGTGAGCCTTATAACAGTAGGGGGCAATATAAATACTGGAGGCAATGTGGGGGCATTTTAAATCCAGGGGACATTAGGCGTTCTTATTACTAATGGGGGCTCTATAGGAGGGATCTGCATTATTTCTACTAAGAGCACAATGAGGGGCCTTATTACTACTGAGGGGACTGTATAGAGCTTTATTACCACTGGGGTGGGCCTTATTTCTAATGGGGGCCTTATTTCTACTGGGAGCTCTGAAATAGCATTATTAATACTGTGGGCTCTTCTACTAATGGAGGCACTCTTATCACTGTTGGGTCCAGTAGGGGGCAGTATTACTAATGAGAGCATTCTAGAAGGGAATTACTATTGGTGGGACTATGAGAAGTACTGTTACTATGGGGGGGGGGGGGCACTAATTTTTCTTCAGGATAGTATTTGGGGGTGTAGAAAAGTAAGGAAGCTAAGATGTCTGTGCGTCACACTCTGCAGAGACGAGGCGGCTAAGAGATGTGTCCGGACTGAATGGAGAAGATAATGACAGAGAAGATCTACATCAGAGGAGACGTCACCTGGGAGGCACTGGATGTGAGAGTTATGTGCTGCTGTATAGCAAGTACAGTAAAATGTCTTCAGTGCTAGTGTTTGCAGGGGGGAAGGATGCGGTTGTTCAACTTAGGCTACTTTCACACTAGCGTTTTGGGCAGATCCGTCATGGATCTGCAAAAACGGATCCGTTACAATAATACAACCGCATGCATCCGTCATGAACTGATTCGCTTGTATTATCTGTAACATAGCCAAGACGGATCCGTCATGAACTCCATTGAAAGTCAATGGGAGACGGATCCATTTTCTATTGTGCCAGATTGTGTCAGAGAAAACTGATCCGTCCCCATTGACTTACATTGTGTGCCAGGACAGATCCGTTTGGCTCAGTTTCGTCAAGCGGACAGCAAAACGTTGCAGGCAGCGTTTTGATGTCCGCCTTCATAGCGGAATGGAGACTGATCGGAGGCAAACTGATGCATTCTGAGCAGATCATTTTCCATTCAGAATGCATTAGGGCAAAACTGATCCGTTTTGGACCGCTTGTGAGAGCCTATGACGGATCTCACAAACGGAAAGCCAAAACGCGAGTGTGAAACTAGCCTTAGAAAATTGGGCAATATGCATTGGTGCTTGGGCCCCGGATATTTTGAGACCCTAGCAACGCCCCTGAGAATAACAAAATACAAACCAGCCTGTATAGAAAACCCATTATCAATAATTCCCTTAACATTCCCAAAGCTGTCACCTGAAACATGTTACACAAAATTTTCCAAAATGAGAATTTTTGAGAGCCAAAAGGTCATGTAGCAAGTAAATATCAGCAGGTATGCAATAGATCATGCGTTTTTGAGGCACCGCGAAGGTTCGGGCAGATTTGAAAAGACAGCCTTGACTGCTTTGTTTTATCTTATATTTGTGAGTACATTAAACACTTTTTATACAGTGATTTACTAGCGGTGCTTCACTATTGGAGTAATCCTTGTTTTAGTGGTGGTGAAGACGCGTGGATAAAAGGAGAGTCGTGAAGTTATATTATGTGCCTATATGTCAAGCTGCGCTTGTGAGTACAATCACACAAGTAATTTCTGGTGACCTGCAGTGCTTCACTATATACATACTTTCTGATATCCCACAGGTGCCTTAAGCCCCTTTCACACGGGCAAATTTTCCGTGCGGGTGCAATGCGCGAGGTGAACGCATTGCACCCACACTGAATCCGGACCCAATCATTTCTATGGGGCTGTGCACATGACGGGTGATTTTCACGCATCACTTATGCGTTGCGTGAAAATCGCAGCATGCTCTATATTGTGTGTTTATCACGCAACGCAGGCCCCATGGAAGTGAATGGGGCTGAGTGAAAATCGCATGCATCCGCAAGCAAGTGCGGATGCGGTGCGATTTTCACGCACGGTTGCTAGAAGACGATCGGGATGGAGACCCGATCATTATTATTTTCCCTTTTAACATAAGGGAAAATAATAGCATTCTTAATACAGAATGCATAGTACAATAGCTCTGGAGGGGTTAATAAAAAATAATTATAATTTAACTCACCTTAATCCACTTGCTCGCGCAGCCCGGCATCTCTTCTGTCTTCTTCTTTGCTGTGTACAGGAAAAGGACCTGTGGTGACGTCACTCCGGTCATCACATGGTCCATCACATGATCCATCACCATGGTAAAAGATCATGTGATGGACCATGTGATGACCGGAGTGACATCACCACAGGTCCTTTTCCTGTACACAGCAAAGAAGAAGACAGAAGAGATGCCGGCTGCGCGGACAAGTGGATTAAGGTGAGTTAAATTTTTATTTTATTTTTTTTTAACCCCTCCAGCCCTATTGTACTATGCATTCTGTAACCATGTTATAAGGGAAAATAATACAATCTACACAACCCCGATCCCAAACCCGAACTTCTGTGATGAAGTTCAGGTTTGGGATACCAAACATGCCGATTTTTCTCACGCGCGTGCAAAATGCATTAGAATGTTTTGCAGTCGCGCAGAAAAATTGCGCATTTTCCCGCAACGCACCCGCATCTTATCCGGGCAAAAAACATGACGCCCGTGTGAAAGAGGCCTTAGAGTGTTGGCAGTGGGGACCTCATTTATTTGCCTGTGTCATATACCTTGGATGCCTCAAGACTGAAGAGGTGTAACCTTCTGGATAGGGAACGCGCGGCCCCTCAAAAACGTTTGTACCCACTCCACATTTGGAAATCGCTGCGACAATTTTTGTCATACGTATTGGGACTCTTTTATTTTTTCAAGGTATGCAATACAATCAGAATGAGATTAAGGAACAAAGGGTACACACCAGTAAGCAGCAAGATAGCAAAATAAAAAAATAAAAACTAGACAACAATATCTGTATAATACACAAAAGAAAAAGAAGGGAGCAGTTTACAGGGGTCTACTTCATTACAAGATACAGTACTGAATACAACAAAATTATACAAATCATTAAAAAATATCTACCTATTCTGAATAGGGATAATGATCTCAGAAATATTCTAAGTCATGGTTGTAGGTACTTGGCTAAACATTCAACAACCATAAGTAATATGATAGCACCAAGTATGTTCCCAAAAAATAATAAAACACACAAAAATAAATGGTTATGTACTAAAGGATCATATGCATGCAGAGGAGTGCACAGCGGGTGCATTATGCAAGCATATGATTAAAACAATTATAATAAAATCAACAAGTACAGGGCAAACACACACTATAAAATCTTTTATCAATTGTGCATCCACACATATCAGATACTGTATATAATGCCAACATTGCGCTATGCAATATATACGAAGCACAGTACGTCAGCTAAGTAAGAGAATAGGGGAGCATACATGAGATATTCTAAACTCAGGAACCCGCATGCTTCCGCAGCCTCCCAACATTTTACACAGATTCATGCTGGCGGCATAGAAACACTGAAATTACAGTAATAGGAGTGGAACAAGTGGAAAAAACGTCCAGGAACATGGATTGGGAACAGAAGGTCCGTAATAGAGAGAGTTATTGAATCTGGAAACTAAACACCAGATCCCCTGATTTACTCACGGACCTCATGTTGTACCTTTATTAGCCATGATATGCAATATTGCACCATGCATGAAGTTGTAGATGTTTTTTTAGTTGATTTGTTGTCCAGACTAGACTATATACATATGGACCTTATGCACTGTATATAAGCCATGTTATTACATTGAACCATAAATGAAACTTCTGATATATATATATTTTTTTTATTGCTATGAGTTTTTTCTGTAGATATGAATAGATTGTATATTTATGGACCTCATGTACCTATATTAGCTATGATATGCAATATTGCGCCATGCATGAAATTTCAGATATTTTCGATTTAATAAATTTCAAATTTCAGAAATTCCTGGTTGCTATGGGTTTTGTCTTGATTTGTTATCCCGTTGTCACTATAGAGACAACGGGAGCTTAGGGAGTTAAATAAGTGGCTCAGAAGCTGGTGCAGCAAGGAATGATTTAGGTTCATGGAGAACTGGGCTGACTTCTCTCTCAGCTACAGGCTCTATGGTTAATGGGGAGGATGCAGCTGCTCTGGGGGAAAGAATGGTTGAAAGAATGGTTAGGCCTCTTTCAGACGGGCATTGCGGGAAAATGTGCGGGTGCGTTGCGGGAACACGCACAATTTTTCGCGCGAGTGCAAAACATTGTAATGCGTTTTGCACTCGCGTGAGAAAAATCGCGCGTGTTTGGTACCCAAACCCAAACTTCTTCACAGAAGTTCGGGCTTGGGATCGGTGTTCTGTAGATTGTATTATTTTCCCTTATAACATGGTTATAAGGGAAAATAATAGCATTCTGAATACAGAATGCATAGTAAAATAGCGCTGGAGGGGTTAAAAAAATATATAAAATAATTTAACTCACCTTAGTCCACTCGCAGCAACACCACAGACAGCAGGACTTTTCTTCCCTGTTGCGGTTTTAGGTATTGGGTAAAGTATCGCAGCTTTTCTAAGCGTACTTGTGTAAATGTATCTGTCACCGCCAGACATCTGTGATGCTCTGACAGACGTTCTTTAGAACCTCCTGCTTGAGATTCTTTTGTTTTGTTTTTGTTTTGTCATCTCGTTTCCCTCTCTCAGCTGTTATCTAGTTGCACTGATTGCATCCCTTTAAATCCCCTCCCATACTGCATCACTTTGCGGTTTATACAACTTCCTGGAGTGTGTGCATGCTGGATGCTACAACTGATGCTTCTACAGATAAGTCTGTTCATTTATCTTTGTTTTCCTGTTTGCTTGATCCGAGGTGACCCTGACTCCCTCCGTATTAAGTGTAGGGAGCCGGTGGTCGTGTCCCCTCACTATTATAAGGTGTTCAGGTGTCATACAGTCGATGAACGAGGGTATGCAAATTTCTACCATTGAGATTTTTGCATAGGCTGAGCAGTAAGGGAGAGAGCTAGCGTTGTTACAGGGCTTACCCTTTGGTTCCTTCGTTTTGGATCAAGTCAGTCGGATCTTCATTTGTGTCTTCTAGTTTTCTGTTACACCATCCGTGACAGTATCGTTGTTATAGCTGCCCCCCCTACTTTTGTCCAGGCCCCCAGTGTGCCCCCCCTCCAAAATTTGAAAGCTAGAGACGCCACTGGGTTATAAGGGAAAATAATAGCATTCTGAATACAGAATGCATAGTACAATAGCGCTGGAGGGGTTAAAAAAAATAAAAAATAAATTTAACTCACCTTAGTCCACTTGATCGCGTAGCCGGCATCTCCTTCTGTCTCCTTCTTAGCTCTGTGGAGCAACAGGACCTGTGGTGACGTCACTCCGGTCATCACATGATCCATCACCATGGTAAAAGATCATGTGATGGATCATGTGATGACCGGAGTGATGTCACCACAGATCTCCTGTTGCTCCACAGAGCTTCATCTAAGATGAAGACAGAAGGAGATGCCGGCTATGCGATCAAGTGGACTAAGGTGAGTTAAATTTTTTTTATTTTTTTTAACCCCTCCAGCGCTATTGTACTATGCATTCTGTATTCAAAATGCTATTATTTTCCCTTATAACCCAGTGGCGTCTCTAGCTTTCAAATTTTGGGGGGGCACACTGGGGGCCTGGACAAAAGTAGGGGGGGCAGCTATAACAACAATACATTTACACAAGTACGCTTAGAAATGCTGCGATACTTTACCCAATACCTAAAACCGCAACAGGGAAGAAAAGTCCTGCTGTCTGAGGTTTAAAAAAAAATAAAAAAATCACTCAGATTTCAACATGTCCTAGCTGCCTGTGGATGACACTTTTATAGGGAGGGGGATCTGTTGATGACACTGCTATGGGATGGGGGGGGGGGATCTGTGGATGACACATACCGTATATAGCATCTTATGCTATATGTGTCATCCACAGATCCACCCCATGACAGTGTCTTCCCCATTTCCCCCTCTATAACAGTGTCATCCCCATTTCAACCTCTATAACAGTGTCATCCACAGATCCCCCTCTCCACCTGTCACAGGAGTGTACATTTGACATTTCTAAACTGTAATCCATATCCTGCAGTAACTTTAACTTTAAATCCGGATTCAGCGGCCGCTCATCTCTACTAGTACCTTAACCTTACACCACTCGGCTAGCTTCGGTAACAGGGCCAGGCTACAGCCTTCAGGTACTGCCTGTTAGTTGTTACCGAGCGAGTGCTGATTTCTGCAGGTCAGAGGATACGGATTACAGTTTAGAAGAAATGTACAGTCGTGGCCAAAAGTTTTGAGAATTACATAAATATTGGAAATTGGAAAAGTTGCTGCTTAAGTTTTTATAATAGCAATTTGCATATACTCCAGAATGTTATAAAGAGTGATCAGATGAATTGCATAGTCCTGCTTTGCCATGGAAATTAACTTAATCCCAAAAAAAAATTTCCACTGCATTTCATTGCTGTCATTAAAGGACCTGCTGAGATCATTTCAGTAATCGTCTTGTTAACTCAGGTGAGAATGTTGACGAGCACAAGGCTGGAGATCATTATGTCAGGCTGATTGGGTTAAAATGGCAGACTTGACATGTTAAAAGGAGGGTGATTCTTGAAATCATTGTTCTTCCATTGTTAACCATGGTGACCTGCAATGAAACGCGTGCAGCCATCATTGCGTTGCATAAAAATGGCTTCACAGGCAAGGATATTGTGGCTACTAAGATTGCACCTCAATCAACAATTTATAGGACCATCAAGAACAGGGCCGGCGTCATAACCCGGCATCCCCGGGCAAGTGCCGGGGCCCAATGCTCCTGGGGGGGCCCCTGAGCTGCTATGAGCACTTCCATCAATACAGATGGAAGCTCTCACTGCTGTCATTTCACATACGCAGTACTCCTTTGGTGGGCCCTCTGAGCTGCAGAGACTCAGGACACGCCCCCTCTACACAGGACACGCTGCCTGAGGAGAGAGAGAGACAGCACGGCTGGAGCTGGAGCAGAGAAGTGTGGAGACAGTCTGTGAGTAAGTCTGCACTGTGACTGTCTCTTGTCTTGGCTGCTTCATTCTATTTAGTGGTTTTACTGCCTCATTAAGCAGTTTTCCTCCATGACACCTGCCCCCCCCCCCCATCCTGTCCTATCTCCTCCTCATGGAGCCCCTGCTGTCTCCTTTCCTCCCTCATGTATCCAGAGCTCCTGTTCCACCCTCCTATCTCCTATTGCTGCCCTGCACAGACCTCCTGCCACTACTTGTATGAATCCCCCTCAGAGCCCCTTCCACCTACTTGCTGTGTCTACCCCTCCTGTCCATCCAGGGCCCCGGGCCCCTGTCTCACTCCTCTGCCTCTCATTATGGTGGCATCTGAACCGCATTCACCATAAGGACCTTCTAACGTCACAGGGTCATGTGACTGTGCCCCCCACCCCGTACTGTGCCCCCCACCCCGTACTGTGCCCCTTTATACCCTGCATTGTGCCCTCCTACCACACCCTGTGCAGTGCCCATAGTCATTCCCTGTACTGTGCCCTCTACCCTTTTATCCGGTCACTGTATGGTGGTGTTATCACTATATGGCGGTGGTATCCAATAACTGCATGGCCATAACTGTATCCCCTTCCCTGCCCACACCACTTTTTTTAGACCTGGCATGAGCGGGAAAAGATACAGATTGCGGTGTTAAGGACCTTTGCACCACATCTGTGTCAGAAATACGCCTAATATAGACGTATTTCTATATAATAAATGACCCCCTAATTGTATTATTATTCAGGGGTAGGGCTAATATCTTTATATTATATAGATTCTAGTGTATTATACTGTGCACTGTATTTCCCAGTAGAAAATGATCCTTGGGAAGCACAGTCCTCATCCCTGACCACCAGGACCAGGTAGCGCTCTGTCAGTACATGGCGGCCTCCCCTCTCCGCCACGCTGCTCCGCTGTGTACTGGTGCTTAGGCTACTTTCACACTTGCGTTTTTCTTTCCCGGCATAGAGTTCCGTCACAGGGGCTCAATACCGGAAAAGAACTGATCAGGTATATCCCCATGCATTCTGAATGGAGATTAATCCGTTCAGTTTGCATCAGGATGTCTTCAGTTCAGTCGTTTTGACTGATCAGGCAAAAGAGAAAACCTTAGCATGCTACGGTTTTATCTCCGGCTAAAAAAACTGAAGACTTGCCTGAATGCCGGATCCGGCATTTTTTCCCATAGGAATGTATTAGTGCCGGATCCGGCATTCAGAATACCGGAATGCCGGATCCATCCTTCCGGTATGTGCATGCGCAGACTGAAAAAAAGGTGAAAAAATAAATGCCGGATCCGTTTTTGCCGGATCACACCGGAAAGACGGATCCGGCATTTCAATGCATTTTTTTCGACTGATCAGGCATTTTTAAGACTGATCAGGATCCTGATCAGTCTTACTAATGCCATCAGTTAGCATACATTTTGCCTGATCCGGCAGGCAGTTCCGGCGACGGAACTGCTTGCCGGATCTCTCTGCCGCAAGTGTGAAAGTAGCCTTATTCTGACACTAGGGCTGGGTTCACATCCTATTTTTTCCATCCATTTAATGTATACCAAAAATGTATGCGTTAACAGATGCCTCAGACTGATGCCGTACAGCGGCGTCCGTTCACCATACAGTTCCATGGTAGAAAAACATATACGTTGACGTATGCATTTTTTACTTGACTCTGCAGGATACAAAAACGTGGAGTGCTGCACATTTGTATACATCAAACCGATAGGAAAAACGTAATGTGAACACACATTGGGGGGGAGGGGGGCGTACAAAATTTCGCTGTGGGGCCCAGTCAGTTCTAGCTACATCACTGCACAGCTCCTTCTCTCCTCCAGGCCTGGCCCACTTCTGCAGCGGGCTGCCGTAGAGAAGGAGCGCAGGGAGCTGCGGTTAGTGAATGACAGGACCACCAGCTCCCCTGCAATGATAGGTATGCGAGGGGGCCACTGGGGGGTCATTCATCACACTGTGAGGGCCCCTTACACAGTATAATGACTCCCAGTGCCCCCCATTTAGTATAATGATCCCCATTGACCCTCCATTTAGCATAATGATCACCAGAGCCCCCATTAAATATAATAACCCCTTGTGCCCCCTCCATACAGTATAACCCCCAGTGTGGGGGCGACTGGGGGTCATTATTCTGAATGGAGGGTCACTGTGGGGTCATTATACTGTGAGGGCCCTTTACATAGTATAATGACCCCCAGTGTCCCCCATTTAGTATAATGATCACCAATGACCCTACATTCAGTATAATCACCCCCAGAGCCCCCTCCATACAGTATTCCCCCAGTGTGGGGGCTACTGGGGGTCATTATTCTAAATGGGGGCGACTGGGGGTTATTATTCTGAATGCAGGGCCACAGGTGGTCATTATACAGTGGGGGGGGGGATTGGGGGTTCATTATACTGTGTGAAGGGCCACTAGTAGTCATTATACTGTATAGGGGCCACTGGGGGTCATTATACCGTGTAGGAGCCACAGGGGGACATGTCAATGTAAAAAAATGCCTCATGGGGGCCCACTGGGATTTATCGCCCAAGGGCCCACATGAACCTGGAGCCGGCCCTGATCAAGAACTTCAAGGAAAGAGGTTCAATTCTTGTTAAGAAGGCTTCAGGGCGTCCAAGAAAGTCCAGCAAGCGCCAGGATCGTCTCCTAAAGAGGATTCAGCTGCGGGATCGGAATGCCACCAGTGCCGAGCTTGCTCAGGAATGGCAGCAGGCAGGTGTGAGCGCATCTGCACGCACAGTGAGGCGAAGACTTTTGGAAGATGGCCTGGTGTCAAGAAGGGCAGCAAAGAAGCCACTTCTCTCCAAAAAAAACATCAGGGACAGATTGATCTTCTGCAGAAAGTATTGTGAATGGAGTGCTGAGGACCGGGGCAAATGGAGTGCTGAGGACTGTGTAATTATATTTCACTACATCACAGAAACAACAGAAACAAGGGGCAGGCCAGCACCTCCAAGGGGTAAAGGGCATGCTCAGGCCATGTGCCCAATTTGGAGACCCAGAAGTTGCAGGGGCTGACCCCTGTCAGTCAGTTCGTGTAGGCATGTGCATACTTACTACCCCACCATGTCGCACGTCCCCGTGATGTTCACAATCCAATTTGATATCTGCTCTATCAACTTTCGATGTTCTTTAATGCGCCTACAATGGTGATCACGGGTGGCGAGGAATCGGAGTTCCAGGCCGGAGAGGGAGCTTGAGAAAGAGAGACCACATCCAAGGGAGGATAAATTTTTTCAAATTTAAAATTATAGAGCGGAAATATGGGACAAAGTATTAAAGCGTAAAAGTGGGACAACATTTTAAAGTTTAAGCATTGAATGAAAGGATGTGTCGCGCATCAATTACAATTTGAAAAATGTCACCTGACAATGTAATTGATGATTTTTTTAAATCTATGTTCCTGTCTATTTTTTTTTACCTGTCTACTAGGTATAGCAGTGGTACATAACACCCTAAAATGTAACAGACAAATTTTTTTATTGTTTAACCTGTCTACTAGGTATAGCTGCATTGGCGACCTCTTCCTCGTCCTTCGCCTTGTGCTTCCACTGTGCCCCCGCTGTCAGGTGGGAATTCCACCAGCAGCACGTCTACCAGCACGAGCTTGTACCTGCGCATCTTGCGATCAAGCATCAGTGAGGGAATTAAGGAGGGTATGTTGTCCTTGTAACGGGAATCCAGCAGCGTGGCCACCCAGTAATCAGCAAAAGTTAGAATGTGGGCAACTCGGCGGTCATTGCAGAGACACTGCAGCATGTAATCGCTCATGTGTACCAGGCTGCCCAGAGGCAACGAATAGCTGTCCTCTGTGGGAGGTGTATCGTCTGTGTCCTCTGTATCCACCCAGCCACGCACCAGTGATGGCCATGAGCTGGTCTGGGTGCCACCCTGCTGTGAACATGGTTCCTCCTCCTCCATCTCCTCCTCCTCATCCTCCACCTTGTCATCCTCCAGAACTGTGCCCTGGCTGGACAATTGTGTACCTGGCATTTGTGGGTGCAGGAACCCACCCTCGGAGCCACTTGTGAATGACTGGCCCGAAAGCCTACAAAATTATCCCTCTTCCTCCTCCTCCTGTGCCACATCCTCTTCCATCATGGCCAGGAGCGTTTTTTCAAGGAGGCATAAAAGTGGCATAGTAACGCTGAGAACGGCGTTATCGGCACTGGCCATGTTGGTGGAGTACTCGAAGCAGCGCAACAAGAAACACAGGTCTCGCATGGAGGCCCAGTCATTGGTGGTGAAGTGGTGCTGTTCCGCCGAGCGACTCACCTGTGCGTGCTGCAGCTGAAACTCCACTATAGCCTGCTGCTGCTCGCACAGTCTGGCCAGCATGTGCAAGGTGGAGTTCCACCTTGTGGGCACGTCACATATGAGGCGGTGAGCGGGAAGGCTGAAGTTACGCTGCAGCGCTGACAGGCGAGCAACAGCAGGGTGAGAACGCCGAAAGCGCGCACAGACGGCCCGCACTTTATGCAGCAGCTCTGACATATCATATTTTTAAGGAATCTCTGCACCACCAAATTCAGCACATGCGCCAGGCAAGGGATGTGGGTCAAACCGGCTAGTCCCAGAGCTGCTACGAGATTTCGCCCATTATCGTACACCACCAGGCCTGGCTTGAGGCTGACTGGCACAAACCACTCATCGGTCTGTTGTTCAAGGCCCGTCCACAGCTCCTGCGCGGTGTGGGGTTTGTCCCCCAAACAGATACGTTTTAAAACTGCCTGCTGTCGTTTACCCCTGGCTGTCGTTTACTTCTTTGATGAACCTATGCAGCTGGGCATGACTAGGAAGGAGAAGCGTCGTCGTCGTAGAGTGTGCTTCTACTGTGGCGGTGCCCTAAGATCCCTTCTTCCGGAGGTCCACCCAAACCAGAGGGATCAACAGACAAGGTACTCCCTGGGGTGGTAAGAAAAAAGCTGCTGGTTCCTATTACTCTGTCTCTGGGGGAATCAGGGGTTTCGGTGACGCCTTTATTGATTCCGGGTCAGCATCTAATTTTATTGACCGTAAATTAGTTATCCAAATAGGAATTCCGATTTTAGCCCTTCCTCACCCAGTGAACATTGTAACCATTGAATCCACTCCCCTGGCGGGTGGTACGGTCAAATTTTGTACCGCGGAAATCTCTCTTTCGGTAGGGGTGTGCCACACTGAGATATGCTCATTCCTAATTATGAGAATCTACCCGTAAATGTAGTATTAGGTATGCCCTGGCTCCCATTACATAATCCGGTTATTAATTGGGCTACTGGTGAGATAGAAAGATGGGGTTCTCAGTGTAAGTCCTGTTTATCGGTCATTTTAGCAGGAGTTCATACCGTATCCCAAACCCTTCCGCCATATATTAGAGATTATGCTGATTTGTTTTCATCATCCGAGCTGAAAGAATTACCACCCCATAGACCGTATGATTGTGCTATTGAATTAGTATCCGGGTCCCGATATCCCAAAGGAAGAATTTATAATCTACCTGGTCCCGAACTAAATTCAATGAGGGAATATATTAAAGAGTTTGAACAAGGGGCACATTAGGCCCTCTGTATCTCCAATAGGTGCGGGATTCTTTTTTGTTAAGGAAAAGGACGGAGGACTCAGACCCTGTATTGATTACCGTGAATTAACCACTTGCCATCTGGGCCATTTGCCCCCTTCCTGACCAGGCCTAATTTTGCAAAACTGACATATCTAACTTTATGTGGTAATAACTTTGGAACACCTTTACTTATCCAAGTCATTCAGAGATTGTTTTCACGTGACACATTGTACTTCATGACAGTCATAAATTTGAGTCCAAATATTTCACCTTTATTTATGAAAAAATCCCAAATTTACCAAAAATTTTGTAAAATTTGCAATTTTCTAAATTTCAATTTCTCTGCTTTTAACCCCTTAAGGACATAGGACGTACCGGTACGCCCTATTTCCCGAGTCCTTAAGGACACAGGACGTACCGGTACGTCCTGACTTAAAATCGGCATTCCGGCGCCGCGGGGGTTAATCGGAACGGGATGCCGGCTGAAATCATTCAGCCGGCATCCCGTAACAATGCAGGGGGGGGTCATTTGACCCCCCCGTATCGACGATCGCAGAAAACCGCAGGTCAATTCAGACCTGCGGTTTTCTGCGTTTCCGGTCCATTCGGGTGTCCTGTGACCCGATGAACCGGAAAAAGACTGCGATCGGTGGCGTAATTATACACCACCTATCGCAGTCCGAGGATTTGGAGAGGCGTTGCTGGCCCTGGTGCTGAACGCCGCTGTCCAGGGTGCTGATTGGAGCAGGGGAGAGAGGCGCGAGATTCAAACTTCCTGCGCTCCTCTCTCCCCTCCTCTTCCTGTCCAGCACCCTGACCGTGCAGCACCGTTCGGCACCCGCTCCTGCGTCTCCCTAATCGCCATCCATCACCCTCCTGCACCCATCGCCACCCAGGTAGGTTAGGGTCAGTGAGGGAGAGGCACCGTTAGGCAGGGAAAGAAGGGAAAAGTTAGAAAAAAAAAAAAAGTTCTTTTATTTCAAAACTTTTTTTGATCCATCAGACCCCAGACCCCCCCCACCAGCCCCGCACCCCCCCCCACCCCCACCAGCCCCCCACCCCCCACCAGCCCCCCTTCCCCCACCAGCCCCCCCACCCCCCACCAGCCCCCCCACCCCCCACCAGCCCCCCTTCCCCTCACCACCACTTTTTTTTTTTTTTCTGCGTGCGCTGACTGGCCGGCACTTTTTAGCGTCCGTCCACTGTTAGCGCATCGCCCACCCCACCACCGCACCACCCCACCGACCGCTGATCAGCGTTGTACCGCTGATCAGCAAATTTGAACTTTTTTTTCCTAACACTTGCCCTTTCTTTTTTTGCCTTTTTTAGTACGTGAACACCCGTTGCCCCCACACACACGCACATATAATAAAGGTTTCCACACACGCACACTTACACGCACACACACCCATGGCCCGCCGGATGTTCTCGGCCGAGGAGGCATACGCCCAGATTGCCTCCGACTCTGAGAGCCCCAGTGAGGATGAGGATGACCCCACGTTCCTTTTGTCATCCGCATCCTCCTCATCATCATCGGATGATGATGAGCCACCGAGGCGGCGGAGACGCCGCCAGGCGGAGCCAGGGGCCCCACATGCTAGGGATCCTGTGGCCCACCCTAGTACGAGCCGCCCTGGGGTTCGTACTGGTTTCCCGGCCCACCAAATAAGTCCACCGGAGCCCCCTGCCGATGAACTTAGTTGGTGTCCCCCAGTGGACTTTGAGCCTGAGATTCCGGATTTTGCTGGCAATCCTGGAATCCAGATTCCCACAGTGGGGTTTACTGAAATTGACTATTTTAGTTTTTTTTTCAGTAACCCACTGGTGAATCTGATGGTGGAGCAGACGAATCTGTACGCCCAACAGTTTGTCGCTCAAAACCCAGGCTCATTTTTGGCTAGACCCGGTGGCTGGACGCCGGTCAGTGCAGCCGAGATGAGGACATTTTGGGGCCTCGTGCTGCATATGGGTCTAGTCCAAAAACCCAGTGTCAGGCAATACTGGAGTGGGGACGTCCTATACCAGACCCCACTGTACAGTATGGTCATGACACGCTCCCGGTTTGAGGCCGTCCGGAAATGTCTGCATTATTCCGATAATGCAGCATGTCCACCCCGAGGTGATCCTGCCTATGACCGGCTGTATAAGATACGGCCGGTCATCGATCACTTTGGGGCCAAATTCATGGAGGCCTACGTACCTGGAAGGGAGGTCGCGGTTGATGAGTCTCTCGTTGCGTTCAAGGGGAGACTCAGTTTCCGCCAATACATTCCCACAAAGCGGGCGAGGTATGGCGTGAAGCTATACAAAATTTGTGAGAGTACCTCAGGGTACACTTACAAATTTCGTGTGTACGAGGGGCGAGATTCCCGTATTCAACCCCCAGAATGTCCCCCCACTCTGGGTGTTACCGGGAAACTCGTGTGGGACCTTATGTACCCACTGCTGGATAACGGTTACCACTTGTACGTGGACAACTTTTATACCAGTATCCCCTTGTTCAGGTCCCTTGCCGCCAGATCCACGTTCGCTTGTGGGACCGTGCGGAAAAATCAACGCGGCCTCCCTGCCTACCCCCTCCAGGTACCTATCCCCAGGGGTGAGACCTGTGCCCTTACCAGTGGAAACCTGTTGCTGGTCAGGTATAAGGACAAGAGGGATGTCCTTATGCTGTCCACAATCCACAGTAACAGCACCACCCCAGTCCCTGTGCGAGGTACCGCGGCAACGGTCCTCAAGCCCGATTGTATCGTCGACTACAATCGGTATATGGGAGGAGTTGATCTCTCTGATCAAGTCCTCAAGCCATATAACGCCATGCGCAAAACCCGGGCATGGTACAAAAAAGTTGCGGTCTACTTGGTACAGGTTGCCATGTACAACTCTTTTGTACTATCCCGAAGCGCTGGCAGCACAGGGACATTCCTCCAATTCTATGAGGCAGTCCTCAAGGCCCTGATCTTTTCGGACCGGGAAAGAGCAGGCCGGAGTACCTCGGGAATTGGAGGTGCCCGGATCGTCCCTGGCCAACACTTTCCAGGTGTGGTCCCCCATACTGGAAAGAAGGGACGAACCCAAAAAAAGTGCAGAGTGTGTCACAAGAGGGGGATACGGAAGGACACCACCACTCAGTGTGACACGTGCCCCGATCATCCGGGCCTCTGCATTATCGATTGCTTCAGGGAGTATCACACTTCCATGGAGTACTAAATTTTTATAATCCCCAACAGTCCACTAGAGAACATAAAAAACTATGGCTCTCAGACTTTGGAGACACGGAAACATTTTTTTTTCCCCAAAAAAATATTAGTTTTAGTGCAGGCATCCTCAAACTGCGGCCCTCCAGATGTTGTAAAACTATAACTCCCAGCATGCCCAGACAACCTACAGCCATCAGCAGGGCATGGTGGGAATTGTAGTTTTACAACATCTGGAGGGCCGCAGTTTTTAGGATGCCTGCTTAGTGTCTCCAAAGTCTGAGAGCCATACATATTGGGCATCGTCGCGTGCGTAAAAGTCGTCGCTATAAAAATAACTTTTGCCCAAACGCCTCGGATGAACGGTGTTAAAAATATAAAATAAAAACGGTGCCAAAACACCCATTTTTGGGCAAAATTTCCATTTGAATCCTTTTTGCCGGTAATAAAGCTAGGGTTAACAGCCAAACAAAACTCAATATTTATGGCCCTGATTCTGTAGTTTGCAGAAACACCCCATATGTGGTCGTAAATGGCTATATAGCCGCACGGCAGGGCATAGAACGAAGGGAACTCCATATGGTTTCTGGAAGGCAGATTTTGATGGACAGTTTTTTTTTTGACACCATGTCCCATTAGAAGCCCCCCCTGATGTAGCCTAGACTAGAAACTCCAAAAAAGTGACCCCATCTAAGAAACTACACCCCTCAAGGTATTCAAAAGTTACTTTACAAACTACGTTAACCCTTTAGGTGTTCCACAAAACTAAATAGCGAATGTAGAAACAATTTTAGAATTTAATTTTTTTGTTACATTGCCTCAAAAAGAGTAATATAGAGCAACCAAAAATCTAATTTACCCCTAAAATAGTCCCAAAACAACAACCACCTTATCCCATAGTTTCCTAGATGGGGTCACTTTTATGGAGTTTCTACTCTAGGGGTGCATCAGGGGGCTTGAAAGGGTACATGGTGTCAATAAACCAGTCCAGCAAAATCTGCCTTCCAAAAACCATATGACATTCCCCTTCTTCTATGTCCTGCCGTTTAGCCAAACAGTAGTTTACGACCACATATGGGGTGTTTTTGCAAACTACAGAATCAGGGCAACCCATTTTGAGTGTTGTTTGGCAGTTAACCCTTGTTTTACTCCTGGAAAAAATGTATTATATTGGAAACTTTTCCAAAAAATAGAAATTTCAAAATTGTTTCTCCATCTGCCATTAACTCTTGTGGAACACCTAAAGGGTTAACAAAGTTTGTAAACCCAGTTTTGAATACCTTGAGGGGTGTACTTTCTTAGATGGAGTCACTTTTTTGAAATTTCTATTCTAGGGGTGCAACAGGGGGCTTCAAATGGGACATGGTATAAACAAAACCAGTCCTGCCAAATCTGCCTTCCAAAACCCATATGGCGTTCCCCTCCTTCTATGTGCTACCGTTCGGCCAAACAGTAGTTTACGACCACATATGGGGTGTTTTTGCAAACTACAGAATCAGGGCAACCCATTTTGAGTGTTGTTTGGCAGTTAACCCTTGTTTTACTCCTGGAAAAAATTGATTATATTGGAAACTTTTCCAAAAAATAGAAATTTCAAAATTGTTTCTCCATCTGCCATTAACTCTTGTGGAACACCTAAAGGGTTAACAAAGTTTGTAAACCCAGTTTTGAATACCTTGAGGGGTGTACTTTCTTAGATGGAGTCACTTTTTTGAAATTTCTATTCTAGGGGTGCAACAGGGGGCTTCAAATGGGACATGGTATAAACAAAACCAGTCCTGCCAAATCTGCCTTCCAAAACCCATATGGCGTTCCCCTCCTTCTATGTGCTACCGTTCGGCCAAACAGTAGTTTACGACCACATATGGGGTGTTTTTGCAAACTACAGAATCAGGGCAACCCATTTTGAGTGTTGTTTGGCAGTTAACCCTTGTTTTACTCCTGGAAAAAATTGATTATATTGGAAACTTTTCCAAAAAATAGAAATTTCAAAATTGTTTCTCCATCTGCCATTAACTCTTGTGGAACACCTAAAGGGTTAACAAAGTTTGTAAACCCAGTTTTGAATACCTTGAGGGGTGTACTTTCTTAGATGGAGTCACTTTTTTGAAATTTCTATTCTAGGGGTGCAACAGGGGGCTTCAAATGGGACATGGTATAAACAAAACCAGTCCTGCCAAATCTGCCTTCCAAAACCCATATGGCGTTCCCCTCCTTCTATGTGCTACCGTTCGGCCAAACAGTAGTTTACGACCACATATGGGGTGTTTTTGCAAACTACAGATTCAGGGCAACCCATTTTGAGTGTTGTTTGGCAGTTAACCCTTGTTTTACTCCTGGAAAAAATTGATTATATTGGAAACTTTTCCAAAAAATAGAAATTTCAAAATTGTTTCTCCATCTGCCATTAACTCTTGTGGAACACCTAAAGGGTTAACAAAGTTTGTAAACCCAGTTTTGAATACCTTGAGGGGTGTACTTTCTTAGATGGAGTCACTTTTTTGAAATTTCTATTCTAGGGGTGTAACAGGGGGCTTCAAATGGGACATGGTATAAACAAAACCAGTCCTGCCAAATCTGCCTTCCAAAACCCATATGGTGTTCCCCTCCTTCTATGTGCTACCGTTCGGCCAAACAGTAGTTTACGACCACATATGGGGTGTTTTTGCAAACTACAGAATCAGGGCAACCCATTTTGAGTGTTGTTTGGCAGTTAACCCTTGTTTTACTCCTGGAAAAAATTGATTATATTGGAAAATTTTCCAAAAAATAGAAATTTCAAAATTGTTTCTCCATCTGCCATTAACTCTTGTGGAAGACCTAAAGGGTTAATAAAGTTTGAAAAAACAGTTTTGAATACCTTGAGGGGTGTAGTTTCTAGAATGGGGTCATTTTTGGGAGGTTTCTATTATCTAAGCCTCACAAAGTGACTTCAAACCTGAACTGGTCCATAAAAAGTGGGATTTTGAAGATTTCTGAAAATTTCAAAATTTGCTTCTAAACTTCTAAGCCTTGTAACATCCCCAAAAAATAAAATATCATTCCCAAAACAATTCAAACATGAAGTAGACATATGGGGAATGTAAAATCATCATAATTTTTGGGGGTATTACTATGTATTACAGAAGTAGAGAAACTGAAAGTTTGAAATTTGCTAATTTTTCAAAATTTTTGGTAAAAATTGTATTTTTTTATGCAAAAAAATTAAATTTTTTGACCCAATTTTAGCAGTGACATGAAGTACAATATGTGACGAAAAAACAATCTCAGAACGGCCTGGGTAAGTCAAAGCGTTTTAAAGTTATGAGCACTTAAAGTGACACTGGTCAGATTTCCAAAAAATGGCCTGGTCCTTAAGGTGAAAATGAGCCCGGTCCTTAAGGGGTTAAAACAGAAAGTGATACCTCATAAAATATTTATTACTTAAAATTCCCCATATGTCTACTTTATGTTGGCATCATTTTGGAAATGTCATTTTATTTTTTTAGAACGTAGGCATAGAAGTTTAGAAGCAATTCTTCAATTTTTTTAGAAAATTGCCAAAACCCACTTTTTAAGGACCAGTTCAGGTCTGAAGTCACTTTGTGGGGCCTACATAGTGGATACCCCCATAAATGACCCCATTGTAGAAACTACACCCCTCAAGGTATTCAAAACCGATTTTACAAACTTTGTTAACCCTTTAGGCGTTCCACAAGAATTAAAGGAAAATGGAGATCAAATTTTTAAATTTCACTTTTTTGGCAGATTTTCCATTATAATCAATTTTTTTCTTTAACACATCGATGGTTAACAGCCAAACAAAACTCAATATTTATTACCCATATTCTGCGGTTTACAGAAACACCCCACATGTGGTCATAAACTGCTGTATGGGCACACGTCAGGGCACAGAAGAAAAGGAACTCCACATGGTTTTTAGATGCCATGTCCCATTTGAAGCCCCCTGATGCACCCTTACAGTAGAAACTCCCAAGAAGTGATCCCATTTTGGAAACCAGGGGATAAGGTGCCAGTTTAATTGCTACTATTTTTGGGTACATATGATTTTTTGATCATTCATTCTAACACTTTATGGGGCAAGGTGACCAAAAAGTTGGTTGTTTTAGCACAGTTTCTATTTATTTATTTTTATAGCGTTTACCTGAGGGGTTCAGTCAAGTGACATTTTTATAGAGAAGATTGTTACGGACGTGGCGATACCTAATATGTATACTTTTTCTTATTTATTAAAGTTTTACACAATAATAGCATTTTTTTTATATATATTCTTTATTTTCAAATTTTAAATAAGAAGACAAAGTAACATGACATGTACAAAGATGGCCATCAAGAATCCAAATCAAATATCACATAATGCACATCCTAATTGTCTGCTCCTAAACAGATATGGATTCTTATTCTATTAATTATCAATCATTCCTCTTTAGGAAGGGAGGTATTGCACGATGTACAGTTTGAGTTAGTCTGATCATTCTCCCGTAATCTCTATGCTAGTATTATGTAGAGGAATATAAATAAGAGGCCCAAGAAAAGATGAGTTCAACAAGAACAAAAGAAAATAAATGGATAGAAAGACAATGAATAAGAAGAAAAAAGGGGAGGTAGGGAGGGAGGAGGGGGGGGGGGAATCTTGATAGACTTTGTTTTCTCTCTGTTGTCATCTTTCCCGTTAACCAGGATGTATCTTTCCCATTAACCTGGAGGCACCTCCGCCAGGGATCTCCAAGGACTCAACAACTTCAGGAACCTTTCATGAGTCCTGTTTATCCAGCTAGTCATCTCTTCAAATTTACAAATTTGGTTAACCTTAGCCTTCCATTTAGAGATGGAGGGGGGGTCTGTGTTTAGCCAGTGTAGGGGAATTATCATTTTGGCTGCTGCTATAAGGTGCGATACTAGATTCTTCTTGGAAGGGGCGTAATCAGGAGTGGGAAGGGACAGGACTACCATCTCTAGATTAAGTTTGAAATCTGGAGATGTGAGTTTCTGGATTGTTGCTTCTATTTCTCCCCAATAAGCTTTTATCCGAGGACAGTCCCACCAAATATGTGACAATGTACCTATTCCTCCTCCACATCTCCTTCACTCTCTTACATCAGACAAACCTCTCTTGAAGAGAAAGTCAGGAGTTCTGTACCATCTCGTTAGCATTTTGAAATGGTTCTCCTGCAAACGAGTACAAGCAGAGAATCCATGCGAGTTTGTTAGCACTTTTTTAACCTCTGCATCATTTAGAACTTTGTTCAATTCTTTTTCCCACTCCCCAAGATAAAAGGGCTTCAGTGGTTCACCCAGGCCTCTCACCAAAGGATAGAGCTTTGCAACCTTCCTTGCGATAATGATCGGTGATAAAATCAATTTCTCAAAGTCAGTCAAAGACCTTTGGAGGGAGTACTGCTCTTTTAATTCTCCACACACAGCTCTGATATGGGACTTCATAAGAAAAAATCCAGGTGAGTCCACTATCCCACCTGGGAGTGTTTCCAGTATAGAGGATTCTATCTCTGGTGTGACATCCCTAAGCCTAGTTGATGTAAGGTAAGACCACAGCTGCGGTTTGTCTCTGTTGCTTTTATTCACGAGATCCGGAATCAAGCTTACCGGCATCAGGGGAGATGGGTTTGGTGCAATAGTTTTGCTCATTTCTTTCCATACCTCTCCTAACCCCCTGAGCATGGGATCTACAGTCATGTCCCTATGTATATGTTTATCAGGGAGCCATAAGTGTTTCTGGAAATTTTGGCCTGCACTATATCTGCATATGGCATGTACGTCTGGCTGTCTTTTAGGTTCCACTAGCTCTAGCCATCTATTAAGCTGTATCGCTTTATAATAACTGGAGACGTCAGGCATTCCCAAGCCACCCTGTTCCTTACTTCTGGTCAAGATTCTATGGGAGATACGGGCCTTCTTACCGTTCCATAGGAATTTAGAGAACATACCTTTCACACTCAAGAGGAAGGCCTTCGGAAGCCCTATTGAAACTAATTGCATAGTATATAGTATTTTGGGCAATACATAGGCTTTTAAGATGTTTTCCCGTCCCATCCAAGAAAGATAAGGCAGACTATATCTCTGAAGAAGGCTTTGTTTTTCTTTCGAAAGGGGAATATAATTATGCAAATATAGGTCATTGGTGTCTTTGGGGATTTGGATCCCCAAGTATTTAATCGATCCCTTAGCCCACTGGAATGGAAGCCTACTGCTTAGAGCAGTTACTTTGGCCTTAGGTAAGGATATATTTAGGAGTTCGGTTTTGGTATTATTGACTTTAAAGTCTGATAGTGAGCTGTAGGTGTCTATTCTGTCCATCAAGGGACCAAGCCCTTTTTCAGGATCTTTTACCAAGAATAACAAGTCATCTGCAAAAGCAGTACATTTAAATTCTCTTCGATCGTAGCTAAATCCTTCAATATCTGTTGATTGTCTGACTAGCTGGAGAAGTGTTTCTACCACTAATATAAACAATGAGGGGGACAGGGGACAACCCTGCCTAGTCCCATTTGTAATGTTGAAAGCCGGTGACAACATGCCATTGACTTTCAGCCTAGCATAGGGGTTTTGATAGAGAGTTAGGATTACTTGTATGAACATATCGGGAAAGGCAAACTGTTGCAGAGTCATTCTCATGAACATCCAATTGACTCTGTCGAACGCCTTTTCTGCGTCAATGCTTAATAAAGCTAGGGGAAAACCCTTTTTGTGCGCTATGTGTATGGCGTGAAAAATTCTGTGAGTATTATCTTTCCCCTCCCGCCCCCGGACAAATCCTGATTGTTCAGGTCCAATAAGATTTGGCAAAAACTTGCTCATTCTGCATGCCAAGATTTTGGCCCAAAGCTTTAGGTCCAGGTTCAGGAGGGAAATTGGACGATAGCTTCCACAGTTTTGGGGGTCCTTTCCTTCTTTAGGAATTAAAGTAGCATGAGATTCCAGCATTTGTCTAGGTAGGAGGTCACCTTGTATCAAAGCGTTGCAAACATCTGTAAATCTAGGGACTAGAATGTCCTGGAATTTTTTATAATATAGCAAGGGCAGACCATCTGGTCCTGGGCTCTTGCCTGGTGGGAAGCTTTTTAGGGTGTCTGTTACTTCCTCTGTTGTTATTGGCCTAATAAGATATGTAGAATCTTCATGTGTTATAGTCGGGAGATGTAGAGAGGTCAATAATTTCCTAATATGTTGTTCTTTTAGCGATTTTCCTTCAGGTGTATCTTTCTGGTGAAGATTGTATAAGGCTGAGTAGAATTCTTTGAAAACTCTGGCTATCTCTGGCGTCTCCTGCGTTAAGGCCCCGTTTTGTTGCTTTATAGCTGAAATGTAGGTTATATTCTTAGCTTTCTTTAACAGAGAGGACATCAACTTCCCTCCTTTATCTCCATGGGCGTACACCTTGTGCTGAAAGTTCAGCATCTGTCGCATTACCCTTTGGTTGAGAAGGTCACGAAGTTGCAATCTAAGCTCTGTCAAAGCTTTTTGGTGCTCAATTTTTAAGGATGCTTTATGCAGTTTTTCTACATTTGCTATCTTTTCTAACAGTTTGTCTATTGCTTTTTGTCGCTCTTTTTTAACTCTAGAACCCAGTGAGATAAGACACCCTCTGACAAATGCCTTGTGGGCCTCCCATATAATGGGCTGTGAGCTGTGTGTAGTTGAATTAATCCCATAGTACTCTATCAATTGAGTCCTGACCTGATCCAGATGAGACTGAATGAGTAATAAGGACTCATTCAGTTTCCAGCTCCACTCTTTTTTCGGTAGGGAAGCCAGGGTGAAGGTCACCGAGCATGGTGCATGGTCCGATATCGCGATAGTTCCAATTTCAGCTGACCTGGCAGAGGGAAGAAGAGATGCAGAGGTTAAAATGTGGTCCAACCGCTGATACGATCCGTGTGGGACGCAGTAGAAGGAGAAGTCTTTGACTGAGGGGTGAAGGCTACGCCAAACATCTATTAGTTGTAATTCATGCAGTTTTTTGTGAAGTTTGCTAAGGAGTTTTTGCGATATATGGGACTTAGTGGAGAATGAGTCCACTATTGGGTCTAGTACTAGATTCAGGTCTGCACCCAAAATTATTTGTTCCTCGGCAAAAAGCTTGAGGGTGTCCAGGGCTTGTAGGAGCCAGTGAACTGGAGATTTATTGGGAACATAAAAGTTAGCTAGCGTAAATTTGCAGTTTGCTATTGAGCCCTTAACCAACAGGAGCCTTCCATCCGCATCAGAATGTTGTTTCAGAAAGGTGAATGGTACTGATTGATGGATTGCAATGGCAACACCTTTAGAAGCTGATACTGGCTGAGTGCTATGAAACCAGTGTGTAAATGGACGCTTCGGTAGTCTTGGCATTTTTCTCTGACGGAGGTGTGTCTCCTGGAGAAATACAACATGTGAACCTAACTTTTTGAGAGCAAGCATAACTTGACCTCTTTTCTGGGGTGAATTAAGACCCTTTACATTGAATGTGGAAACCACTATGTCAGTCATCTTAAATGGATTACAATGCTTAGTTTCTTAGCTAAAAGTTCTCTGTGAGCTCGTCTACCAAACGAGGTCAGGGGTTGGGTGAGACACAGATAGGTAAGGAAGTTATAGGAGTGGGGGGAAGGAAGAAAGAAAGAATAAAAGATAAAAAGATCAAGAAGTATAAAGAGAATAGTGTAGCTAATCAGTTACTGGATATGAGGCCAGTAAATACAAGCTGTCACATAGAGATTAATCGGTAATGTATGTAGACAGCAGAAGAGGGTAATACAAGAAAAACTTTTGGCCTGGTCACATCATCCAGACATCTCAGCAACCAATATTAATACTTCTCACTAGTGACCTGCACAGATCAATTGTTAACACACCTTAAGGAGCAAATGTAATGAGTTTTAGGAGATGAGGGAAGGAAGGGGAGGAGGGGAGGGGAGTGGAGGGAAGGGGGGGAGATGGGAAGGAGAAGGGAAGGGAAGGATGAGCATCTGAACAGACATTGTGCCATCTTCTTAGTTAGTCTGTGTTATTGACAGAGGCATATCTTTTAACAGTCTACCTTTTAACATTAGTTTGCATATTGAAAAGAACATGAGATGCATTAAACTGGAGCACATCTGTACCTGAAATTCCCGGGCGCAGTCACATGAACCAATAAAATCTTAATTTGCAGGTATATAGGTAACAAGTATGACTATATAGCACCAGAGCACATCCATAGCTGAGAGCTATGTGCAATCTCCTAAGGAAGGACTCTGTCTAACTAAAGTGCAATCAGGTTTCCTGACAATGGCCAAGTCGGTATATTAACAGATATTTCAAAACACAATTAAAATCACAAATGCAGATTCGCATAGAAGAGCCTTGTTAATTAAGAGCTAGCATATAAAAATGCTCAACTATCCTTCACGCGAATCTGCATGCGCGGAGTCGCCTGTTACATTTAAAATCAACATAATGGCGCTCAATTTTTACACATTTGGTCTAAAAGGGAGGTAATGGGAACTAATACCTCAACTTAATGCTACCTAAGTGTCACTCAGTCTGGCAAATAGGCTTCAAAATGCATCAAAATGCCTAGAGCATAAAACAATCAATCAACTAAGCTTGAACATGAACAAGGCGCAATAAGCACAGAATAACTGATCCGCGGGTAATGGTGGTGTAAGTCCCTAGGACATACGTTGCCTCAGCCGCAAGCCACCAAGAGTGCGGGTAAAACATATCCAGAGCGTCCCTGATTTTGATTAGGATCTAGAATAAGAACTGTCCTAGAGAAGGTATCTCTGGTATGTCCCCTCAAGGCCTCAAAAATACTTCACCGTATCACCGGTCGAGGCATCTTCATATCGGGGGGTCCTCCGCTCCTATCAGGCATTTAGGCGTCTTGCTGGACTTGGCCCTCTGGACTCTTCTCCAGGATTCTACTTGCGGCAAGGCCGGGAGTGCCGCCGGGCAGGTCACAGGCAGCCATGAGGGAATATCAATGGGCTGTATTCCAATGCGTTCCCACGCACCTTCTAGGTCTTCCGGCACATGGATGGTGATGGGTTTCCCATTCTTAAGAACCGCCAGTCCGAAGGGGTACATCCAAGTATATGGGATCTTTTGTGCCCTTAAGGCATCTAGCAGAGGTTTCAGTATGCGCCTTTTCGCTAGCGTCGATGGCGCAATGTCCTGATAAAGCGCGATAACTGTGCCCTCGTATAAAATCTTATCTTTAGCTCTCGCTGCGTCCATGATACGAGCTGTGTCCACAAATGATAGTAGACCACATATTACATCCCTTGGCCTCTCATTCGGCTTCGGTAGGGGTCTCAGCGCTCTGTGTATGCGCTCTATTATGATGGATTCAGCCGAGTCCGGTCCCAGCAGGTCTGTGAAGATTTCTGTGGCCACTTTACGAAGTGATTCCGCAGCCCAGGACTCAGGTAGGCGTTTTATTCGGACATTGCGCCTCCTGCTGCGGTTTTCTTGGTCCTCTAATAGTAAGAATGCCCTGTTGAGCTCCGCGGCATGTCCATCTAAGCACTCCGCTACTCCTGAAGCGTGTACCTGCAGACCCTGAGCCGTCTGTTCCAGCGCTTTGACTCTGTGGCCGACTTGGGATATTTCTGTTTTAATCTCTGCTAGCTCTGTAAGTACCGGGCTCAGAGCTTTGTCTAGGGCTTGACTGAGCACCTTAGTGAGGAATGACTTCGATTCAGGCGCTGGGACTCGTTCCTCAGCTGCACCGCATCTCTCACTATCTGCCTCCGAGTCGTCGGCTTCCGCTTCAGTTTCGCGCCCCGCCGCTCCCGGTGAATGCGTGTTTCTCTTTTTAAGAGATTTCTGCATGTCTTGCTGGCCTTTATGCGATCTCGGCGTGTCCGGGGGTTCCAGCCCTCTATCTCTCCCATATTTGACCATTATTGCACAGGTCACTGCTGTTTAAGTAGCTATAGATGCTGGGACGTGGAGGAGCAGCTCTTTCACACAGCCATCCACGCCAACGTCCAGGCTTGGCCCCTCTACACAATAATAGCATTTTTGAAACAAAAAAATTATGTTTTAATGTGTCCATGTTCTGAGAGCTATAGTTTTTTTTATTTTTTGAGAGATTTTCTTATGTAGGGGCTCATTTTTTGCGGGATGAGGTGACGATTTTATTGGTACCATTTTTTGGGACATACGCGTTTTTGATCACTTGGTGTTGCACCTTTTGTGATGTAAGGTGACAAAAATTGCTTGTTTTGACAGTTTTTTTTTTTTTTTTACGGTGTTCACCTGAGGGGTTAGGTCATGTGATATTTTTATAGAGCTGGTTTTTACGGACGCGGCAATACCAAATATGTCTATTTTATTTAATTTTTTCTATTTAAATTTTTTATTTTTTTTTCTTACTTGGGGAATTTTTTTTTTTTACATGTGAAACCTTTTTTCTATTTTATTTTTTCAACCCTTTATTTTTTATTTTTTTATTTTACACTTTTCGTCCCCCATAAGGTCATACAAGACCTCTGGGGGACATTTGCTTCACTTTTTCTTTTTTTTTTTCACTGTTGATTTCTCCTGTAACTGGGGCTGACATAGTAGCCCCAGTTACAGAAGAAATGCACCCCCCAGAGAGGCTGTACAGCATAATTCTGCGCTGTACAGCCTCAGAGCAGGGCTTCCTGCTCTGCATACACAGCGCTTGGTGAGCGCTGTGTTTGCAGCGATCCAGAAGGCAGGGACACCTGGGAACTGTCCCTGCCTTCTCTCTGGGTTGCCCTGCTGTCACTGACAGCGGGCAACCCAATCAGCAGCTGCACGATTAGCGTGCAGCTGCACTTTCTGAACGGACGTTCTGGAACGTCCGTTCAGAAATAGAGAACCACCTCCAGGACGTTTATGGTCTATGGGCGGACGGGAGGTGGTTAAAGAAGATCACTGTTAAATATCAATATTCCCTCCCTTTAGTTCCTGACCTGTTCAAACAGGTTTTAGGAGCTGCCTGGTTTTCCAAACTCGACTTGAGGGGAGCCTACAATTTAATCCGAATTAAGGAGGAGGATGAATGGAAGACGGCATTTAACCACCTCAGCCCCCAGTGCTTAAACACCCTGAAAGACCAGGCCACTTTTTACACTTCTGACCTACACTACTTTCACCATTTATTGCTCGGTCATGCAACTTACCACCCAAATGAATTTTACCTCCTTTTCTTCTCACTAATAGAGCTTTCATTTGGTGGTATTTCATTGCTGCTGACATTTTTACTTTTTTTGTTATTAATCGAAATGTAACGATTTTTTTGCAAAAAAATGACATTTTTCACTTTCAGTTGTAAAATTTTGCAAAAAAAACGACATCCATATATAAATTTTGCTCTAAATTTATTGTTCTACATGTCTTTGATAAAAAAAAAATGTTTGGGTAAAAAAAAAATGGTTTGGGTAAAAGTTATAGCGTTTACAAACTATGGTACAAAAATGTGAATTTCCGCTTTTTGAAGCAGCTCTGACTTTCTGAGCACCTGTCATGTTTCCTGAGGTTCTACAATGCCCAGACAGTACAAACACCCCACAAATTACCCCATTTCGGAAAGTACACACCCTAAGGTATTCGCTGATGGGCATAGTGAGTTCATAGAACTTTTTATTTTTTGTCACAAGTTAGCGGAAAATGATGATTTTTTTTTTTGATTTTTTTTTCTTACAAAGTCTCATATTCCACTATGTTGTGACAAAAAATAAAAACTTCTATGAACTCACTATGCCCATCACGAAATACCTTGGGGTCTCTTCTTTCCAAAATGGGGTCACTTGTGGGGTGGTTATACTGCCCTGGCATTCTAGGGGCCCAAATGTGTGGTAAGGAGTTTGAAATCAAATTCTGTAAAAAATGACCTGTGAAATCCGAAAGGTGCTCTTTGGAATATGGGCCCCTTTGCCCACCTAGGCTGCAAAAAAGTGTCACACATCTGGTATCTCCGTACTCAGAAGAAGGTGGGGAATGTGTTTTGGGGTGTCATTTTATATATACCCATGCTGGGTGAGAGAAATATCTTGGTCAAATGCCAACTTTGTATAAAAAAATGGGAAAAGTTGTCTTTTGCCAAGATATTTCTCTCACCCAGCATGGGTATATGTAAAATGACACCCCAAAACACATTCCCCAACTTCTCCTGAGTACGGAGAAACCAGATGTGTGACACTTTTTTGCAGCCTAGGTGGGCAAAGGGGCCCATATTCCAAAGAGCACCTTTCGGATTTCACAGGTCATTTTTTACAAAATTTGATTTCAAACTCCTTACCACACATTTGGGCCCCTAGAATGCCAGGGCAGTATAACTACCCCACAAGTGACCCCATTTTGGAAAGAAGACACCCCAAGGTATTCCGTGAGGGGCATGGCAAGTTCCTAGAATTTTTTATTTTTTGTCACAAGTTAGTGGAAAATGATGATTTTTTTTTTTTTTTTTTTCATACAAAGTCTCATATTCCACTAACTTGTGACAAAAAATAAAAACTTCCATGAACTCACTATGCCCATCAGCGAATACCTTGGGGTCTCTTCTTTCCAAAATGGGGTCACTTGTGGGGTAGTTATACTGCCCTGGCATTCTAGGGGCCCAAATGTGTGGTAAGGAGTTTGAAATCAAATTCTGTAAAAAATGACCTGTGAAATCCAAAAGGTGCTCTTTGGAATATGGGCCCCTTTGCCCACCTAGGCTGCAAAAAAGTGTCACACATCTGGTATCTCTGTATTCAGGAGAAGTTGAGGAATGTGTTTTGGGGTGTCTTTTTACATATACCCATGCTGGGTGAGATAAATATCTTGGTCAAATGCCAACTTTGTATAAAAAAATGGGAAAAGTTGTCTTTTGCCGAGATATTTCTCTCACCCAGCATGGGTATATGTAAAATGACACCCCAAAACACATTCCCCAACTTCTCCTGAGTACGGAGATACCAGATGTGTGACACTTTTTTGCAGCCTAGGTGGGCAAAGGGGCCCATATTCCAAAGAGCACCTTTTGGATTTCACAGGTCATTTTTTACAGAATTTGATTTCAAACTCCTTACCACACATTTGGGCCCCTAGAATGCCAGGGCAGTATAACTACCCCACAAGTGACCCCATTTTGGAAAGAAGAGACCCCAAGGTATTCGCTGATGGGCATAGTGAGTTCATGGAAGTTTTTATTTTTTGTCACAAGTTAGTGGAATATGAGACTTTGTATGAAAAAAAAAAAATAAAAAATAAATCAGCATTTTCAACTAACTTGTGACAAAAAATAAAAAATTCTAGGAACTCGCCATGCCCCTCACGGAATACCTTGAGGTGTCTTCTTTCCAAAATGGGGTCACTTGTGGGGTAGTTATACTGCCCTGGCATTTTCCAGGGGCCCTAATGTGTGGTAAGTAGGTAAATGACCTGTGAAATCCTAAAGGTGCTCTTTGGAATATGGGCCCCTTTGCCCACCTAGGCTGCAAAAAAGTGTCACACATGTGGTATCGCCGTATTCAAGAGAAGTTGGGGAATGTGTTTTGGGGTGTCATTTTACATATACCCTTGCTGGGTGAGAGAAATATCTTGACAAAAGACTACTTTTCCCATTTTTTTTTACAAAGTTGGCATTTGACCAAGATATTTCTCTCACCCAGCATGGGTATATGTAAAATGACACCCCAAAACACATTCCTCAACTTCTCCTGAGTACGGAGATACCAGATGTGTGACACTTTTTTGCAGCCTAGATGCGCAAAGGTGCCCAAATTCCTTTTAGGAGGGCATTTTTAGACATTTGGATACCAGACTTCTTCTCACGCTTTGGGGCCCCTAGAATGCCAGGGCAGTATAAATACCCCACATGTGACCCCATTTTGGAAAGAAGACACCCCAAGGTATTCAATGAGGGGCATGGCGAGTTCATAGAAATTTTTTTTTTTTGGCACAAGTTAGCGGAAATTGATATTTTTAATTTTTTTCTAACAAAGTCTCCCGTTCCGCTAACTTGGGACAAAAATTTCAATCTTTCATGGACTCAATATGCCCCTCACGGAATACCTGGGGGTGTCTTCTTTCCGAAATGGGGTCACATGTGGGGTATTTATACTGCCCTGGCATTCTAGGGGCCCTAAAGCGTGAGAAGAAGTCTGGAATATAAATGTCTAAAAAATTTTACGCATTTGGATTCCGTGAGGGGTAGGGTGAGTTCATGTGAGATTTTATTTTTTGACACAAGTTAGTGGAATATGAGACTTTGTAAGAAAAAAAAAATAATAATTCCGCTAACTTGGGCCAAAAAAATGTCTGGAGCCTTACAGAGGGGTGATCAATGACAGGGGGGGTGATCAATGACAGGGGGGGTGATCAATGACAGGGGGGGTGATCAGAGAGTCTATATGGGGTGATCACCACAGTCATTGATCACGCCCGTGAAAGGCTTCATTCAGACGTCCGGATGCGTTTTGCGGATCCGATCCATCTATCAGTGCATCCGTAAAAATCATGCGGACGTCTGAATGGAGCTTTACAGGGGGGTAATCAATGACAGGGGGTGATCAGGGAGTCTATATGGGGTGATCACCACAGTCATTGATCACGCCCCTGTAAGGCTTCATTCAGACGTCCGGATGCGTTTTGCGGATCCGATCCATCTATCAGTGCATCCGTAAAAATCATGCAGACATCTGAATGGAGCTTTACAGGGGGGTGATCAATGACAGGGGTGTAATCAATGACAGGGGGGTGATCAGGGAGTCTATATGGGGTGATCACCACAGTCATTGATCATGCCCCTGTAAGGCTTCATTCAGACGTCCGTATGCGTTTTGCGGATCCGATCCATCTATCAGTGGATCCGTAAAAATCATGCGGACGTCTGAATGGAGCTTTACAGGGGGGTAATCAATGACAGGGGGGGTAATCAATGACAGGGGGGTGATCAGGGAGTCTATATGGGGTGATCACCACAGTCATTGATCACGCCCCTGTAAGGCTTCATTCAGACGTCCGGATGCGTTTTGCGGATCCGATCCATCTATCTGTGCATCCGTAAAAATCATGCAGACATCTGAATGGAGCTTTACAGGGGGTTGATCAATGACAGGGGTGTAATCAATGACAGGGGGGTGATCAGGGAGTCTATATGGGGTGATCCCCACAGTCATTGATCATGCCCCTGTAAGGCTTCATTCAGACGTCCGGATGCGTTTTGCGGATCCGATCCATCTATCAGTGCATCCGTAAAAATCATGCGGACATCTGAATGGAGCTTTACAGGGGGGTGATCAGGGAGTCTATATGGGGTGATCACCACAGTCATTGATCATGCCCCTGTAAGGCTTCATTCAGACGTCCGGATGCGTTTTGCGGATCCGATCCATCTATCAGTGGATCCGTAAAAATCATGCGGACGTCTGAATGGAGCTTTACAGGGGGTTGATCAATGACAGGGGGGTAATCAATGACAGGGGGGTGATCAGGGAGTCTATATGGGGTGATCACCACAGTCATTGATCACGCCCCTGTAAGGCTTCATTCAGACGTCCGGATGCGTTTTGCGGATCCGATCCATCTATCAGTGGATCCGTAAAAATCATGCGGACGTCTGAATGGAGCTTTACAGGGGGGTGATCAATGACAGGGGGGTGATCAATGACAGGGGGGAAATCAATGACAGGGGGGTGATCAGGGAGTCTATATGGGGTGATCAGGGGTGATCAGGGGCTAATAAGGGGTTAATAAGTGACGGGGGGGTGTAGTGTAGTGTAGTGGTGCTTGGTGCTACTTTACTGACCTACCTGTGTCCTCTGGTGGTCGATCCAAACAAAGGGGACCACCAGAGGACCAGGTAGCAGGTATATTAGACGCTGTTATCAAAACAGCGTCTAATATACCTGTTAGGGGTTAAAAAAAACACATCTCCAGCCTGCCAGCGAACGATCGCCGCTGGCAGGCTGGAGATCAACTCTCTTACCTTCCGTTCCTGTGAGCGCGCGCGCCTGTGTGCGCGCGTTCACAGGAAATCTCGCGTCTCGCGAGATGACGCGTATATGCGTCCAGGCGGAATGAATCAACCACCTCCAGGACGCGTCTGTGCGTACAGCGGTCCGGAGGTGGTTAATACTCCTGATGGACATTTTGAATACCTAGTTATGCCTTTCGGGCTTAGTAATGCCCCATCCGTCTTCCAAAATTTCATGGACGACATTTTCAGGGAATTCATTGGGAAGTTTTTAATCGTCTATCTTGATGATATTCAAATATATTATTTTTTTCTCCCACCTGGGACTCGCATATGAGACATATAAGACTAGTGCTGGACATTTTAAGAGTTAACCAATTATCAGTTAAACTTAAGAAATGCATTTTTGGAGTACAAGAGATTCTGTATCTTGGGTATGTCCTCACTCCTGATTCTTTCAAAATGGATGCTGGGAAGGTACGGGTAATCCAGGAGTTGGTGAGGCCATCATCCCTTAAAGCCTTACAACCAAATCTGGAGGAACCTTTTATGGTGGAGGTAGATGCCTCTGAGGATGTAGTAGGGGCAGCAGGGGCGGACTGAGAACCCTCAGGGCCCCCGGGCAAAATAAATCAAGGGCCCCCTTACAGTCCCCACCCATGTTCTGCTGCAAGCCGCACCCTTGTCCCGCCTCCATGCCCCGCCTCCAGCCACACCCTACACAATCTTTAATAAGATTTCAAAGTTAAAGTGACACAAAAGGCACCCAGACCACTTCAGCTCATTGATGTGGTCTGAGTACAGTGTCCCTTTTGCAAATCGAACTGCAATGTTCTAGAGAAACTGCATTGTTTACGTTCCAGCAATAAGTCAGCCTCTAGTGGCCGTCAGCCACCTGAGGGCTTCCTGGATTAAAACAGACCTTTGGTCTGGTATCTGACGCTGGACGTCCTCACACCCTGCATGATGACCTCCAGGGTCAAATTTTTCCCCATAGGAAAGCATTGATTCAATGCTCTCATATGGGGTGATCTAATCTCAGCGTCCATTAGTGAGCCTCTGTTAGAAGCAGTGTGGGCATAACTACTGTGAAGGGGGCACATATCTGGGCATAACTACTGTGAAGGGGGCACATATCTGGGCATAACTACTGTGAAAGGGGGGGAGGCCCTTCACAGTAATTATTAATCCCTTTCAGCAGTCTCCCCTTCAGTGAATGGGGGACTGCTGAAAGGGGTTTATAACTACTGTGAAGGGCCTAGCCGTCTGGGCAACCCCACAGATCATCCCCCCACCCACCTTGTACTTGTTCCACTGATCCGCTACTTGCGGGCTACATGGGCATGAGTTCAGTCACTTCGGTGCGCAATCCCATCCTGAATGGATTTACATTTATCTCCCTAGCACGTGTTGGGACTTTATATAATTTATTTTACATTTGGCCGTTAAGACCATCAATGTCCCTAAGCTGACACGTGCTAATTAATTATAAAATATAGCTTTTATTACTAATCCTTAAAACAAATCAATTAGAACACTACTATTAAAATTATCAGCAATGTATGCCTGAATAATGTTTATAGTAGCAACATAGTGTCTGATTAATGAGTGCGTCCTTTGGATGGTGCTATATACGTATAGCTAAGTCTCTCATTACTATCTTTATTGCAACCTTTTACTGCTCACTCAAAGCATGCTGTTATTCCCACAGCTTGCTGCTTGCTAGCGTGGCTACCTTCCTAGTCTGCACTCCTAGCGTTATGTCTCCCAGACGTTATTGCAGGCCAGGCATAGACTGGCTAAAATACTAATATCACTCTCTGCCCCCCGACATGTTTCGCCTACCAGGCGTCTTCAGGGGTTTGGGCAGTGGACTGAGTGTTGGGGGCGGAGCCAAGCTTATAAAACCTCTCTCCACATGTGAGCGTCCGATTGACCAATGTATATGTCTGTTTCTTTAGGCCTAATCTATCAGCCAATCTCAGTACCTCTACTAGATCGTACTGAATACCAGCTCCTCCTACTTCGCTATTGCCCAATAAGCTTCGAGCTGCGCTGTGTGACGTACACCGTACTTGGTGCCGTTGTCTTCCTTAGGTATTCATTGCGCATGTCTAAGTATCCCTTAGTTAGCTTCATACCGATCATCTTTCTACGCCGCTTCCTATTCCTGATGACGTTTGCGCAATGCGACACCCGACAGTGCCGTCTCTGCGCATGTCTTCTGACTTGCGTTATCTTGCGTCTATTCCCTCTGATAGAGCTGATTTTGCAGGCTGTCACTGCTCATGCGTCGGGACTTAGTTCTTTGCTGATATCCTGGTATCTCTCTTCCACATATCTGGGCCCTTTATATTATTATAATTATTTTCCATTCCCTATTATCATTAGAGGTGTCCTTTGTTATTCAGAGTTATTAATCTAGTAATATGTGACTGTACATATTTTTGTTATTACTTTTATATTTTTTCTTATTTATTTGATGTCTTTATATATTTTTCTCTATATTATTTCATCTCAAGTATGGATTCATTATTTCAGCATACATATGCTCATGAGTTATAGGAATACATAAATTCTCTCTGGTTTTTATTGCCTCATCTACACTCACCAAATGCAAAATATTCCTATTTACCATCTTTTTGCTATACATTGTATGGTTAAATGACTTTATCTATGAATTAAAGCTCTCCTCTTTATACATCCAGATTTTGCCAGATGTTTCGGTCTTCCCACAGACCAGCACGATCCATAAGGTAAGTTTGTGTGCCAGTGATATTTAATAAACTCCCATTTTATGATATTTTTATATCCTAAAAATCTACTTATTTTTATTATTAATATTAATTGTGTTATGCTTCTAAATTTTTATCTTTTTCATATTTTGTATTGTACTATATATGCATTTTTTTTATTATATTTTTATATATATTTTTTGTTTTTCCTGTCTTTTTTATTTTTTATATATTATTATTTGTTTGTTGTTTTTAATTTATTATTTATATTATTTTAAATTTTTTTAAAAATTTTAACAATTGTTTTTAATAAGTGCATTTCCCCCGTGTTAGTATTAAGATGGCCTCGTGTGATTTTGAAAGTATACTATTCCCCAGATCCTATTTTGTAGAGCTCTAAGCTTGTGATTTTATTTTCCTTATTATTTTCCCTCTCATAATGTTATTTATCTTATTTTTTCCTTTCTTTTTACTTTTGCTATTGTTGATATTAATTTTTATATTGTTTTTATTTTTTATTATTTTTTATTTTTTTATTTTTCCCCATACATAACGCTCATTTTTATAGAATTTAATAATATAGTAACAATTTCTCTGTACTGTAACACTCTGATTATGTGGCTTCTAGTGGTGCTATGTATTATCTTTGGTCATACTACGTATTCCGGCAATTCTATTGTTATCGGGTTTTATACTTATACTTCTATTTTTTTAGCTTGGCTGCCCTCCTTATATTTATAGTTATGTTCTTAATTAATATCTTATATCTTCTTTGTACTCATATCTTGTTATTTCAATCTCTCTCACAGGAATGAGGCAAATGTAAAGCCCTCATTTAGTCCTACTGGGGCTAGACTTTTCAGGCGATATATCCAACGGGTTTCCTCCTGTTGCAGTCTCCTGTCTAAATTCCCCATCCTTGGACCTAGTCTGAGTTTTTGTATGCCCCATACTTTCAAATTCTGGATATTCCCATTATGTATTTGGTGCATGTGTCTGGCGAGGGGTGTATCGCTGGTGGTATTTATCACACTAAGGTGTTTGGATATGCGTCTTCTGAGTTCCTGCGTGGTTTTACCCACGTATATTTTTGGACACTCACACTGTATGGCATATACTACTCCCATGGATTTACAGTTTATGTATTTAGTGACATCATCTTGCAGAAACCGCAATCCCCACACGGTTATGATCCATTCGTCTGGAGCCAGGTAGGTTTATTCTGTTTTTTATTCTGAGTGAAGTGACTATGCACTAATTTCTCTTTTATATTCTGCCCCCTAATGTATGTAATAGCTGGTCTCGGGGTGATGATCTCTTTCAGTTCATCATCCGAGAGTAGTATATGCCAATACCGTGTCAGGATCTTCCGTACCTTCTCAAATTGTCCATCATAATTTCCAATACACCGTATTACTTTATTATTTTGGGTTCTGGATTGTCCAGTGCCCGTAAGTAGACTCATTCTACTGCTCTTTCTTGCACGATTGTATGCATAGTGCAGGCTTTTCTTTGGATATCCTCTTACTAAGAATTTATTATATAGTAGCCCACATTCAGCCTCAAAGCCTTCGGTTGTGGAGCAATTCCTTTTCGCTCGAAGGTATTGCCCAATTGGGATACCTTTTTTAAGGGCGGTTGGATGATGGCTTTTCCAATGTAATAGGCTGTTTGTGAAGGTGGGCTTCCTATATATGGTGGTTTTTATGCTGCGATCATTCTCAAGGGTGATTGTGAGGTCTATGAAATTGATCGTTCTCTGATCTATTTCCGCAGTAAACTTAAGGCCTAGTAGGTTATCATTAAGTTCTTTAACAAAATCAAAAAATTGAGTGCTAGTGCTATCCCACAAAATTAGAACGTCGTCTATGAAACGACCCCAATAAAGTATGTGATCTGTGAAGTGTTGGTTGGCTTCAGTGAATACCACTTGTTCTTCCCACCACCCTAAAAATAAATTGCAAAGCTGGGTGCACAGATTGTCCCCATAGCTGTCCCGGTGACCTGTAAATAAAACTTACCATTAAACGTGAAATAATTATGTGTCAACAAAAACTGAAGTAGTGATAAAACAAATTCATTGTGCTCTTGAAATTGAATACCTTTTTTGTTTAAATAATATCTAATTGCTTCTAGGCCAAGATGGTGTTTGATACTGGTATAGAGAGCCTCTACATCCAGACTCGCTATTTGTGTGACCTCATTAACCTGAATGCCCTGGGGTTTCGTCAGCGTATCTTTGGTGTCTTTGAGGTACGAGGATAAACTGGATACAAATGGGGATATTGCCTGGTCCACATAACTGCTGATGCCCTCACATAGGCTTTGGTTGCCTGATACTATCGGCCTTCCTGGAATTGGATCCTGTTTTTTGTGTACCTTAGGGATAGCATAAAAGGTAGCTATAGTTGGATGAGGGTTATATAATACCTTAAACTCTTCTTTAGTAATCAGATCTCTCTCTTTTGCTTCATCTAAGATTGTTTTTAGATCCTGCTTAAATTTCCCAGTGGGATTTTCCCTAAGTCGACGATATGTATTAGTGTCTTCTAGGAGGGTCATCACCATATCTACATAGTACTCTTTTTTAAGGAGCACTATGTTCCCTCCTTTATCGGACGGCTTGATCTCTAAGTTCTCATTTTTAATCAGGCTATCCAATGCTCCTTTCTCTTGTACAGTGAGGTTGGATCCCAAAGATCTTTTACTGGTTTTTATTTTTTGGAGGTCCTTAGTAACTAAGTCCACAAATGATTCTATTTTCCCATATTTCGTAAAGGGCGGCGTATATCTAGATTGTGGGGTTAGCGTACTGTGAGGTGCCCTAGGTGGTACTATCTCACCTCGATGTTCCCTCTGCAGATCTTCTAGGATTTGTAATGCTACTAGTTCTTTGCCACTTTGTTTGGTGGGGTCCCTTTCTAGATTTTTGTGTTCTTTATACAGGGCCAGTTTCCTCGCAAATAGATTAACGTCCTTAACCCAGCTAAAGCAATCGAAATAGGGTAGTGGTGTGAACGAAAGACCTTTACTTAACAATGCTTCATGTTCTCGTGTCAGTATCAGATCTGTAAGGTTGATGATCCTCATTCCATCATTAGGTGGTACAGCAGCTATGTCCCCTGACGGTATCCCCACTTGTCTCTGTCCCTGAGCTGTATTCCAGGCACTAAAAAATGAGGCATAAGTGTTAGAGTAGTGATTCCTGCTTGGGCACTGGTTCCCACACATGCACCAAATACATAATGGGAATATCCAGAATTTGAAAGTATGGGGCATACAAAAACTCAGACTAGGTCCAAGGATGGGGAATTTTGACAGGAGACTGCAACAGGAGGAAACCCGTTGGATATATCGCCTGAAAAGTCTAGCCCCCGTAGGACTAAATGAGGGCTTTACATTTGCCTCATTCCTGTGAGAGAGATTGAAATAACAAGATATGAGTACAAAGAAGATATAAGATATTAATTAAGAACATAACTATAAATATAAGGAGGGCAGCCAAGCTAAAAAAATAGAAGTATAAGTATAAAACCTGATAACAATAGAATTGCCGGAATACGTAGTATGACCAAAGATAATACATAGCACCACTAGAAGCCACATAATCAGAGTGTTACAGTACAGAGAAATTGTTACTATATTATTAAATTCTATAAAAATGAGCGTTATGTATGGGGAAAAATAAAAAAATAAAAAATAAAAAATAATAAAAAATAAAAACAATATAAAAATTAATATCAACAATAGCAAAAGTAAAAAGAAAGGAAAAAATAAGATAAATAACATTATGAGAGGGAAAATAATAAGGAAAATAAAATCACAAGCTTAGAGCTCTACAAAATAGGATCTGGGGAATAGTATACATCCAAAATCACACGAGGCCATCTTAATACTAACACGGGGGAAATGCACTTATTAAAAACAATTGTTAAAAATTTTTAAAAAAATTTAAAATAATATAAATAATAAATTAAAAACAACAAACAAATAATAATATATAAAAAATAAAAAAGACAGGAAAAACAAAAAATATATATAAAAATATAATAGAAAAAATGCATATATAGTACAATACAAAATATGAAAAAGATAAAAAATTTAGAAGCATAACACAATTAATATTAATAATAAAAATAAGTAGATTTTTAGGATATAAAAATATCATAAAATGGGAGTTTATTAAATATCACTGGCACACAAACGTACCTTATGGATCGTGCTGGTCTGTGGGAAGACCGAAACATCTGGCAAAATCTGGATGTATAAAGAGGAGAGCTTTAATTCATAGATAAAGTCATTTAACCATACAATGTATAGCAAAAAGATGGTAAATAGGAATATTTTGCATTTGGTGAGTGTAGATGAGGCAATAAAAACCAGAGAGAATTTATGTATTCCTATAACTCATGAGCATATGTATGCTGAAATAATGAATCCATACTTGAGATGAAATAATATAGAGAAAAATATATAAAGACATCAAATAAATAAGAAAAAATATAAAAGTAATAACAAAAATATGTACAGTCACATATTACTAGATTAATAACTCTGAATAACAAAGGACACCTCTAATGATAATAGGGAATGGAAAATAATTATAATAATATAAAGGGCCCAGATATGTGGAAGAGAGATACCAGGATATCAGCAAAGAACTAAGTCCCGACGCATGAGCAGTGACAGCCTGCAAAATCAGCTCTATCAGAGGGAATAGACGCAAGATAACGCAAGTCAGAAGACATGCGCAGAGACGGCACTGTCGGGTGTCGCATTGCGCATACGTCATCAGGAATAGGAAGCGGCGTAGAAAGATGATCGGTATGAAGCTAACTAAGGGATACTTAGACATGCGCAATGAATACCTAAGGAAGACAACGGCACCAAGTACGGTGTACGTCACACAGCGCAGCTCGAAGCTTATTGGGCAATAGCGAAGTAGGAGGAGCTGGTATTCAGTACGATCTAGTAGAGGTACTGAGATTGGCTGATAGATTAGGCCTAAAGAAACAGACATATACATTGGTCAATCGGACGCTCACATGTGGAGAGAGGTTTTATAAGCTTGGCTCCGCCCCCAACACTCAGTCCACTGCCCAAACCCCTGAAGACGCCTGGTAGGCGAAACATGTCGGGGGGCAGCGAGTGATATTAGTACAATCCCATCCTGAGGCGCGTGATCCCGCGAGACCCGTGACCTACAGCGGCGGGTCTTGCGGGATCACGCGCTGCAGGACGGGATTGGCCACCGAAGTGACTCAACTCATTCCCGCGCAGCCCACAAGTAGCGGAACAATTACAAGAGGGGTGGGGAATAGCCAAATAAAAAAAATATTTTTAACCAAAAGGTGTTATGGGGGATCTGTGGATGGCACTGTTGTGGGTGGATCTGTGGATGGCACTGTTCTGGGGGGATCTGTGGATGGCACTGTTGTGGGGGGATCTGTGGATGTCACTGTTATGGGGGCTCTGTGGTTGGCACTGTTGTGGGGGGATCTGTGGATGGCACTGTTATGGGGGGATCTGTGGATGCCACTGTTATGGGGGGTCTGTGGATGACACACTGTTATGGGGGCTCTGTGGATGACACACTGTTATGGGGGCTCTGTGGATGACACACTGTTATGGGGGCTCTGTGGATGACACACTGTTATGGGGGCTCTGTGGATGACACACTGTTATGGGGGCTCTGTGGATGATACACTGTTGTGGGGGGGGGCTCTGTGGATGACACACTGTTGTGGGGGGGCTCTGTGGATGACACACTGTTGTGGGGGGGGGCTCTGTGGATGACACACTGTTGTGGGGGGGGCTCTGTGGATGACACACTGTTGTGGGGGGGCTCTGTGGATGACACACTGTTGTGGGGGGGGCTCTGTGGATGACACACTGCTGTGGGGGGGGCTCTGTGGATGACACACTGTTGTGGGGGGGGCTCTGTGGATGACACACTGTTGTGGGGGGGGCTCTGTGGATGACACACTGTTGTGGGGGGGGCTCTGTGGATGACACACTGTTGTGGGGGGGGCTCTGTGGATAACACACTGTTGTGGGGGGGATCTGTGGATGACACATATATAGCAGCATATACAGTGTCATCCACAGATCCCCCATAACAGTGTCCCTGTGAGTGAATGATCCCCAATACACTGCGCATGCGCGAAAAAGATGACTTGGCGCAGGCGCAGTAGAGGTTAACAAAATGCAAATAAAAATAAAGGTTAACAAAATGCAAATATCTAGACCTCTTCAGCACCTCTGTGACGTTTAATTGACAGTATTATGTCTATATCGTGGAAAATAGTTTTAAGGAAATTAAATAAAGATTTAAAATTTTATATTAGTCAGCAGTTCAAGCTAGACGTAATGCAAAACTATCTCCCACGATATAGACATAATACTGTCAAGTAAACGGAACACCAGCATCTGGTGTTGTAATGGCAGCGGGGCCCGTTGCAGTCACTGTATTCTATTACAACGGGCCTCGCTCACTGTAATACTAATATTCCGATGTGAACAACTTGAAATCCCCTGCGATCCTCTCCCTCTCCCTCTCTGTACTCACAAACTCAGTAGCAGACCGGGCGGCAGCGCAACTCACTGACGTCACGCGCCTGCTCCTCCCACTTTATGAATGAAGTAGGAGGAGCAGGCGCGTGACGTCAGTGAGTTGCGCTGCCGCCCGGCCTGCTACTGAGTTTTAGAGATGGGAAGTTCGGATCTTTTTCATGAATCGGATCTTCGGTTCACTTCCTGAGATGGCAGAAGCAAGTGAACTGAAGATCAATGCGCATGCTCAGCTCATCGAATCTTCGGTTCACTTGCTGAGTCGGCTCTCAAGTGAACCGAAGGTCTGGAGGGACTCGCTCCAGGCAAACACAGCTCTGCTGCAGTGGAGCAGACTGATGTAATTACACTGTATAGTTATTGCAGGGATTTAGATAATGGTCTAAGAGTTTATTAGTTAAACGAATCAAATGAGTCAGAGACTCATTTGATTCTTTGAGTTAAAATAATCCTGTCACCGAGTCCCTGCCAGGCTTCCTGCTCTACCACATTGCTGCAAGCACCCTGTACACACACAGCTCTGCTACATTGCTGCAAGCACCCTGTACACACACAGCTCTGCTACATTGCTGCAAGCACCCTGTACACACACAGCTCTGCTACATTGCTGCAAGCACCCTGTACACACACAGCTCTGCTACATTGCTGCAGGCACACTGTACACACACAGCTCTGCTACATGCAATACTATACCACCCCCCGGACGGACTTGTCAGGAGACAGGGAGCCGCAGAGCAGGAAGTCTGGCGGCAGGGACTCGGTGACACGTCTCTGACTCATTTGATTCTTTTAACTAATAAACTCAGACGATTCTCTGAGTCCCTGCGACTCCCCCTGTGCTGTGAGTCAGTGCTGGACTGCTGGTTGCCTCTGATTGGTTGGAGGGCGGGGAGGGGCGGGGCTAGCTTCCACTGTCGGCTCCTATTACACTGCCTGCTGCTGCCTCTTTGCTACTGAGGTTGTGAGTACAGAGAGGGAGAGGGAGAGGATCACATAGGAATATTACTATTACAGTGAGCGGGGCCCGGTGTTATGTTATTCTGGGGTGGGCCCCCATCCCGGCCGGGCCCTCGGACCATGTCCGAAGTGCCCGTCCGGTCAGTCCGCCCCTGAGGGGCAGTATTGTCCCAAGGACCTTCTAACTTCTCTAACCTCAGACGCTGTGCCTTTTTCTCCAGAAAATTTTCTCCTACAGAAAGGAATTATGATATTGGGAACCGTGAGTTGCTAGCTATTAAGTGGGCATTTGAGGAATGGAGACATTTTTTGGAGGGGGCAAAACATAGAATTACCGTTCTTACTGATCATAAGAATTAGTTATTTCTTGAGTCCGCTAAGTGTCTAAACCCTCGTCAAGCCAGATGGGCATTATTCTTTACTCAATTTAAATTTTTCCATTACTTACAGGCCAGGAAGTAAGAACATAAAGGCCGATGCCTTGTCAAGAGGTTTTTCTGCCTTTTAGTCTTCCGATACCCCTCCGGAACCCATCCTTCCAGCCAATATCATCATGGCATCAGCATCCTCTAATTTGGCCTCTGATATTGAATCAGAATTTAAAGAACAAAAGCTCAGAATTTATTTAGGCTTTGGAAACACTCCGATGTCAATAAGCAAAAATGGCCCCCGCTGGGGGAGTGTCATTATATTAAAACATAACCTTTAATGTTATAATGCAAAATAAAATAAGTGACCCACTGTGATACACAGACAAACATATAATATGGGACCTGCAATGATCCCTAAATGCTGGTAGAATAAACAAACCTGCTCCACCTAGTTAAAGATGTGAGCAGTCTTACCAGACCCTTGTAGACAATGGAATCAGCCAGGAAGGGTATCCAAGAGGTATAGCGTATAGATCACACAGGAATCGCAATCTTGTTTTTTATCTGTATAGTAACTGCAGATCTGGGCCCTGTATAACCCTATCAATGAGGGAGGGGGCTATTTTACTTCTGCCTGTCTATACAGAGCACCCGCCCCGAAAGGGGCAACCCCGTCCGGATACCTGTCCCTACCTTGGACCTGATCCCTAAGTCTAATGAAGTAACCAGTGAAAGCAATTCCAATAGCCTCCTGAGGTGGCACGTTTCTGTCGTGTCGACTCTTCAGGGGAGTAGGTACAAAAAAGTGGAAAAAGCCTGCGGCTAAAACACTGGGTCATGATAGGGTTATACAGGGTCCAGATCTGCAGTTACTATACAGATACCAAGCAAGATTGCGATTCCCATGCGATCTATACTCTATACCTCTTGGATACCCTTCCTGGCTGAATCCATTGTCTACAAGGGTCTGGTAAGACTGCTCACATCTTTCACTAGGTGGAGCAGGTTTGTTTATTCTACCAGCATTTAGGGATCATTGCAGGTCCCATATTATATGTTTGTCTGTGTATCACAGTGGGTCACTTATTTTATTTTGCATTATAACATTAAAGGTTATGTTTTAATATAATAACACTCCCCCAGCGGGTGAGATTTATTCAGCTCAACATCTAGCACCTGCACATACAGGGAGTGCATAATTATTAGGAAAGTTGTATTTTTGAGGATTAATTTTATTATTGAACAACAACCATGTTCTCAATGAACCCAAAAAACTCATTAATATCAAAGCTGAATATTTTTGGAAGTAGTTTTTAGTTTGTTTTTAGTTTTAGCTATTTTAGGGGGATATCTGTGTGTGCAGGTGACTATTACTGTGCATAATTATTAGGCAACTTAACAAAAAACAAATATATACCCATTTCAATTATTTATTTTTACCAGTGAAACCAATATAACATCTCAACATTCACAAATATACATTTCTGACATTCAAAAACAAAACAAAAACAAATCAGTGACCAATATAGCCACCTTTCTTTGCAAGGACACTCAAAAGCCTGCCATCCATGGATTCTGTCAGTGTTTTGATCTGTTCACCATCAACATTGCGTGCAGCAGCAACCACAGCCTCCCAGACACTGTTCAGAGAGGTGTACTGTTTTCCCTCCTTGTAAATCTCACATTTGATGATGGACCACAGGTTCTCAATGGGGTTCAGATCAGGTGAACAAGGAGGCCATGTCATTAGATTTTCTTCTTTTATACCCTTTCTTGCCAGCCACGCTGTGGAGTACTTGGACGCGTGTGATGGAGCATTGTCCTGCATGAAAATCATGTTTTTCTTGAAGGATGCAGACTTCTTCCTGTACCACTGCTTGAAGAAGGTGTCTTCCAGAAACTGGCAGTAGGACTGGGAGTTGAGCTTGACTCCATCCTCAACCCGAAAAGGCCCCACAAGCTCATCTTTGATGATACCAGCCCAAACCAGTACTCCACCTCCACCTTGCTGGCGTCTGAGTCGGACTGGAGCTCTCTGCCCTTTACCAATCCAGCCACGGGCCCATCCATCTGGCCCATCAAGACTCACTCTCATTTCATCAGTCCATAAAACCTTAGAAAAATCAGTCTTGAGATATTTCTTGGCCCAGTCTTGACGTTTCAGCTTGTGTGTCTTGTTCAGTGGTGGTCGTCTTTCAGCCTTTCTTACCTTGGCCATGTCTCTGAGTATTGCACACCTTGTGCTTTTGGGCACTCCAGTGATGTTGCAGCTCTGAAATATGGCCAAACTGGTGGCAAGTGGCATCTTGGCAGCTGCACGCTTGACTTTTCTCAGTTCATGGGCAGTTATTTTGCGCCTTGGTTTTTCCACGCGCTTCTTGCGACCCTGTTGACTATTTTGAATGAAACGCTTGATTGTTCGATGATCACGCTTCAGAAGCTTTGCAATTTTAAGAGTGCTGCATCCCTCTGCAAGATATCTCACTATTTTTGACTTTTCTGAGCCTGTCAAGTCCTTCTTTTGACCCATTTTGCCAAAGGAAAGGAAGTTGCCTAATAATTATGCACACCTAATATAGGGTGTTGATGTCATTAGACCACACCCCTTCTCATTACAGAGATGCACATCACCTAATATGCTTAATTGGTAGTAGGCTTTCGAGCCTATACAGCTTGGAGTAAGACAACATGCATAAAGAGGATGATGTGGTCAAAATACTCATTTGCCTAATAATTCTGCACGCAGTGTACACCTTCAGAAAAGTTATTCGTTCCTGCGCATTTTCGGCTCCAGTTATTGGGTGAGTGTCATGATTCAGTTTTATGTGGTCACCCTGGCATGGAAGGCACTCGTGAGTTGGCTTCCAGATCATACTGGTGGCCTACTATGTTAAGAGACGCCAATGCATATGTATCTGCTTGTGAAGTGTGCGCCAGATCCAAAACTCCTAGGACACGTCCTGCCAGAGAGTTACAACCACTACCCATTCCCAGTAAGCCCTGGTCGCATATTTCTATGGATTTTATTACTGACCTGCCGTCTTCTGAGGGTAAGTCAGTGGTTTGGGTAGTGGTTGACAGATTTAGTAAGATGGCACATTTCGTTCCTCTGAGTAAACTTCCTAGTGCTAAGAGTCTAGCTACTGTTTTTATTGATCACGTTGTACGGCTTCACGGGATCCCGGAAAATATTGTTTCTGACAGAGGCGTTCAATTTGTTTCTAAATTCTGGAGAGCTTTCTGTCAAACAATTGGGATTTCTTTGGCCTTTTCATCTGCTTTTCACTCCGAGACTAATAGTCAGACAGGACGACTAAATCAGACTTGTTCATTGGTTCTAGTCTGCGGCTGCTTGTTCTGATTGACCTCCTGACCTTGTTCTTTGACCTCGACTTCGTCTCATCCTTTGTACGTATTGCTCTCCTGGATTGACCTCGGCTCTGACTGTTGACTTTACATTTGCCCACTCCATTTGTACTCCCGCTTCTCCTGGTTCTGACCCTTGGCTTGTTGACCTTCTGTATCTTTCCTCTGTGCACTTAAGTAAGTAAGGTACCGTCGCCCAGTTACGCCCCGTCGCCTAGGGCGGGTAGTGTAAGTAGGCAGGGATAGGTGTTGAGGGTGGAGTCAGAGTGCACCCTCTTTCCTTCCTCTCTGTTCCCTGACAACGGGTGCTTGTTTAATAACTGAATATAGCAGCAGTATATATCCATGGAATTTCAAACGTCAAGATGCTGCAAGGCCTGAAATATTGTGTATTTTGCCCCAAAAATTGTGTTTTATTAATGAAAGAATATAAGCCCTGTATATACAGGGTGTATCTTACACGGCCTGACCCACAGTAGGCCTCAATTAAAGATTTGTGCACCAAATGGCGGTATTTCAAATATCTGAATATAACCCCTGTAATATACAGGGTGTATCTCACACACCCTGATCCACACTCGGATGCTATCAAAGAATTGTACCCAAAATGGCTTTATTTCAAATAACTGAATAGAAAGACAGTGTGTAAAGGCGGTATCTCACAATGACATCTGCAGCAAAGGCTGCCAACTAAATTATTTTTGCCCAAACGGGTGTTTGTTTAATAACTGAATTTGACAGCAGTATATAACCCTGGAATTTCACACGTGCTGATGCTGCAAGGCCTGAAAAATAGTGGAATCTGGCAAAAAAATGTTATTTTAAAAATCAAGAAAATGATTGCTGTATTTCTAGCTTAAATTGCACACTGACTAATTCAGATGTTGTATATTGCCAAAAAAGTGTTTTTTTTGGTAACAGAATATGAAAGCTGTATATATAAACTTGAATTTAAAACTTGCAGATCAGGAAAATAGTGGTTTTTGGCACAAAAAGTGTGTTTTTTAAAACCCAGAAAATGATGGCCGTATTTCTAGCTTAAATTGCACACTGACTAAGGCCTCATGCGGCACCTGAGGGGTTAACTGCTGCTGATCTGCTGCCGGTACCCTCCTTCTGTATTAAAGGTTAATTATCATTGGTGGCAGTGGCCACAGGGTCCCCTCCTTCTCATTGGTGGAGCAGTGGCAGCTTCTGATCGGAGCCCTAGCAGTGTAACCCTGGTGCTCCGATCAGTTACCATTGCAGCCAGGACACTACTGAAGCCCTGGCTGCCATAGTCATCTCCCTGCTGCTGTGTGTACTATGCACAGGGCAGCAGGGAAATTGTGACATCCTATTCACCCTAATAGAGTTCTATTAGGGTGAATGGGACAAGGGATTAAAAGATCCCAGGTTCTGGCCCCTAAGGGGGCTAATATTTATTAACCTTTTAAGGACACAGGGCGTACAGGTACGACCTGATGTCCTGGTACTTAAGGACACAGGGCGTACCTGTACGTCCTGTGTAGTTCCGATCACCACCGCGCGGCGGGTGGTGATCGGAACTGGGTGCCTGCTCAAATCATTGAGCAGGCACCCTGGGACAATGCGTGGGGGGTCCTGTGACCCCCTGTGTCGGCGATAACAGCAAACCTCAGGTCAATTCAGACCCTAGACCCCCCAGGGGTCAGACCCTAGACCCCCCCACAACTTTTTTTGGGGCGCAAGCATTTATTTATATTTTTTCTGCGTACGCTGACTGTGGCCGGCACTCTTAGCGTCCGGCCACTGTAGCGCATCGCACACCCCACCGCTGATCAGCTTCAATTAATTTTTTTATTTTTCAAATTTTTTGCCCTTTTTTATTTTTTTTTCTGTTAGGTTTAGGGTAAGTATGTGAACACCCGTGCCCCCACACACATGCACACCAAATAAAGATTTACACACACACACATGCACACACACACTCCCCTATGGCCCGCCGGATGTTCTCGGCCGAGGAGGCATACGCCCAGCTTGTTGGCCAAACAGGAATCCAGATTCGCACAGTGGGCTTCACTGAATGACTATTTTAGTCTTTTTTTCAGTGACCACTTTGTGAACCTGATGGTAGAGCAAATTAACCTGTTTGCCCAACAGTTCATTGCTCAACACCCGGGCTCCTTTTTGGCTAGGGCCGGTGGCTGGACTCCGGTCAGTGCAGCCGAGATGAGGACGTTTTGGGGCCTCGTGCTGCACATGGGCCTAGTCAAAAAGTCTAGTGACAGGCATTACTGGAGTTGGGACATCCTCTACCAGACCCCACTTTACAGTACGGTCATGACACGTACCCAGTTTGAGGCCATCTGGAAATGCCTGCATTATTCAGATAATGCAGCATGTCTCCCCCCAAGGTGATCCTGCCTATGACTGCCTGTACAAAACCAGGCCGGTCATCAATCACTTTGGGGCCAAATTTATGGAGGCCTATGTACCTGGAAGGGAGGTCGCAGTTGAGACTCAAGGGGAGACCCATTTTCCGCCAGTATGTTCCCTCTAAGCGGGCGAGGCATGGCGTGAAGCTGTACAAACTTTGTTAGAGTACCTCAGGGTACACTTACAAGTTTCGTGTGTACGAGGGGCGAGATTCCCGTATTGAACCCCCAGAATGTCCCCCCACTCTGGGTGTTAGCGGGAAACTTGTGTGGGACCTTATGCACCCACTGCTAGATAAGGGTTACCACCTGTATGTGGATAACTTTTATACTAGTATCCCCTTGTTCCAGTCCCTCGCCACCAGATCCACGTTCGCTTGTGGGACCGTGCGGAAAAATCATCCCTACCCACCCCCTCCAGGAACCTATCCCCAGGGGTGCGACCCATGCCCTTACCAGTGGAAACCTGTTGCTGGTAAGATATAAGGACAAGAGGAATGTCCACAATTCACGGTAACGGCATCACCCCTGTCCCTGTGCGAGGTACCGTGGCAACGGTCCTCAAGCCCGATTGCAACGTCGACTACAATCGGTATATGGGAGGAGTTGATCTCTCTGATCAAGTCCTTAAGCCATATAATGCCATGCGCAAAACCCGGGCATGGTACAAAAAAGTTGCGGTCTACTTGGTACAGGTTGCCTTGTACAACTCTTTTGTGCTGTCCCAGAGCGCTGGCAACACAGGGAAATTCCTTCAGTTCTATGAGGCAGTCCTCAAGGCCCTGATCTTTTCTGACGGGGAAAGAGCCGGCCAGAGTACCTCGGGAACTGTAGGCACCCGGATTGTCCCTGGCCAACACTTTCCAGGTGTGGTCCCCCATACTGGAAAGAAGGGATGGACCCAGAAAAAGTGCAGAGTGTGTCGCAGGAGGGGGATACAGAAGGACACCACCACTCAGTGTGACACGTGCCCCGATCATCCGGGCCTCTGCATTGACGGTTGCTTCAGAGAGTACCACACTTCCATGGAGTACTAAATTTATAATCCCCTTCCCCAATTTTAATTCCATTTAGCCACTGACAATCAGAAAAAAACTATGGTTCTCTGACTTATGACACTAAAACCCAATTTTTTTTTCCAATAATATTATTTTGTAAAACTAAAATAAATAAAAAAGTAGACATATTAGGTATCACCACGTCCGTAAGAATCTGCTCTATAAAAATACCCCATGACCTAACCCCTTAAGATGAACACGGTCAAAAAAATAAAATAAAAACGGTGCAAAAAAAGGTATTTGTTTGTCACCTTACATTACAGAAATTGTAATAGCAAGCGATCAAAAGTCATATGCCCCCCAAAATAGTGCCAATAAAACCGTCCTCTCATCCCACAAAAAATGAGCCCCTACCTAAGATAATCGGCTAAAAACTAAAAAAAAACTGACTATGGAGATACTAAAATGTTTTTTTTTGTTTATAAAAGGATAATATAGTGTAAAACCTAAAAAATAAAATAAAAAAGTAGACATATTAGGTATCTCTGCATCTGTAAGAATCTGCTCTATAAAAATACCCCATTACCTAATCCCTCAGATGAACACGGTCAAAAAAATTAAATAAAAACGGTGCCAAAACAGCAATTTTTGGGCAAATTTTCCATTTTAAACCGTTTTTTCCAGTAACAAAGCAAGGGTTAACAGCCAAACAAAACTTAATATTTATTACCCTGATTCTGAAGTTTACAGAAACACCCCATATGTGGTCGTAAACTGCTGTATGACCAAACAGCAGGGCACAAAAGGAAAGGAACACCGTATGGTTTCTGGAAGGCATATTTTGATGGCCTTTTTTTTTTTTTTTTTTGCACCATGTCCCATTTGAAGAACCCCTGATGCACCCCTAGAGTAGAAACTCCATTAAAGTGACACCATCTAAGAAACTAAACCCCTTAAGGTATTCAAAACAGATTTCACAAACTTTATTAACCCTTTAGGTGTTACTTAACAGTTTATGGCAAATGGAGATGAAATTTCAGAATTTCTATTTTTGGTAACCTTGCCAAAAAAGTTATATAGAGCAACCAAAAATCATATGTACCCTAAAAATAGTCCCAACAAAACTGCCACCTTATCTCGTAGTTTCCAAAATGGGGTCATTTTTATGGAGTTTCTACTCTAGGGGTGCATCAGGGGGGTAAATAAACCAGTCCAGCAAAATCTGCCCTCCAAAAAACACACGGCGCACCTTTCACTCTGCGCCCTACTGTGTGCCCGTACAGTAGTTTACGGCCACATATGGGGTGTTTCTGCAAACTACAGAATCAGGGCAATAAATATAGTGTTTTGTTTGGCTGTTAACCCTTGCTTTGTTACTGGAAAAAATTGATTAAAATGGAAAATTTGCCAAAAAATTTAAATTCTAAAATTTCATCTCCATTTGCCAATAACTCTTGTGCAACACCTAAAGGGTTAACAAAGTTTGTAAAATCAGTTTTGAATACCTTGAGGGGTGTAGTTTCTTAGATGGGGTCACTTTTATGGAGTGTCTACTCTAGGGGTGCATCAGGGGGGCTTCAAATGGGACATGGGGTAAATAAACCAGTCCAGCAAAATCTGCCCTCCAAAAAACACACGGCGCACCTTTCACTCTGCGCCCTACTGTGTGCCCGTACAGTAGTTTACGGCCACATATGGGGTGTTTCTGCAAACTACAGAATCAGGGCAATAAATATAGTGTTTTGTTTGGCTGTTAACCCTTGCTTTGTTACTGGAAAAAATTGATTAAAATGGAAAATTTGCCAAAAAATTTAAATTCTAAAATTTCATCTCCATTTGCCAATAACTCTTGTGCAACACCTAAAGGGTTAACAAAGTTTGTAAAATCAGTTTTGAATACCTTGAGGGGTGTAGTTTCTTAGATGGGGTCACTTTTATGGAGTGTCTACTCTAGGGGTGCATCAGGGGGGCTTCAAATGGGACATGGTGTAAATAAACCAGTCCAGCAAAATTTGCCTTCCAAAAACCACACGGTCCACCTTTCCCTCTACGCCCTACTGTGTGCCCGTACAGTAGTTTACGGCCACATATGGGGTGTTTCTGCAAACTACAAAATCAGGGCAATAAATATAGTGGTTTTTTTTGGCTGTTAACCCTTTGCCATTAACTCTTGTGGAACAGCTAAAGGGTTAACGATGTTGGTAAAATCAGTTTTGAATACCTTGAGGGGTGTAGTTTCTAGAATGGGGTCATTTTTGGGTGGTTTCTATTATGTAAGCCTCACAAAGTGACTTCAGACCTGAACTGGTCCTTAAAAAGTGGGTTTTTGAAAATTTCTGAAAAATTTCAAGATTTGCTTCTAAACTTCTAAGCCTTGTAAAATCCCCAAAAATTTAAATGTCATTCCCAAAATGATCCAAACATGAATTAGACATATGGGGAATGTAAAGTAATATCTATTTTTGTAGGTATTACTATGTATTGTAGAAGTAGAGAAATTGAAACTTGGAAATTTGCAAATTTTTCTAAATTTTTGGCAAATTTGATATTTTTTATAAATAAATGAATTTTTTTAACTCCATTTTACCAGTGTCATGAAGTAAAATATGTGACGAAAAAACTATCTCAGAATGGCCTGGATAAGTCAAAGTGTTTTAAGGTTATCACCACATAAAGTGACACTGGTCAGATTTGCAAAAAATGGCCTGGTCCCTAAGGTGAAATATGGCCATGTCCTTAAGGAGTTAAATAAAAAGTAAAAAAAAAATTTTTTTAAAACAAACACCGAAATATTAAGTTTAAATCACCCCCTTTCCGAATTTTACAAATAAAATATATAAACAATAAAATAAACATATCACATATTGCCACGTCCAAAAAGTCCAAACTATTAAAATATAAAAAAAATCTATGCGGTGAACGCCGGAACAGAAAAAAAAACTGCGCGATTCGCCATTTTTGGAAATGCGGAATGCACATGGCTTTTTGGGTGTTTTAGTTTTTCCGCGTGGTATCGAATGGTATTGAGTATCGCAATACTTTTTTTTTGGCATCGAAATCGAATAAAAAACTTGGTATCGCAACAACTCTAGCTGGAGGTACATTAGGCGGTCACAGGACAAAAATGTAACTGTCGGCCAGTACAGGCCCCCTCCAATAGGCATTCACCTGACAGCACAGAACATTGGATTCTGTGGCTGGAGGTACATTAGACGGTCACAGGATAAAAATTTAACTGTCGGCCAGTATAGGCCCAAAGATTAGGCAATAGGCAATCACCTGACAGCAAAGAACTTTGGATTCTGTGGCTGGAGGTACATTCGACGGTCACAGGATAAATATGTAACTGTCCGCCAGTATAGGCCCCACAAATTAGGCAACAGGCAATCACCTGACAGCAAAGAACTTTGGATTCTGTGGCTGGAGGTACATTCGGCGGTCACAGGATAAATATGTAACTGTCCGCCAGTATAGGCCCCACAAATAAGGCAATAGGCATTCAACGGACAGCAAAGTTCTTTGGATTCTGTGGATGCAGGTACATTAGGCGGTGACAGGATAAATATGTAACTGTCGGTCAGAACAGGCCCCAAAAATTAGGCATTCACCTGACATAAAAAGCCTTTTATGCTGCTGTATATACATAAGACAAGGGCCATTCTTTGTTCTGTGTGGTAGCGGATATGTGTGGGCTGGCATGAAGAAACTCAATTACACGTGGTCATCACAGGTGTTGAATTCCTGCAAGATCCATTCCTCATTCATTTAAAAAAATGTGAGGTAGTCCACACTGTCGTGAGCTAGGCAAGTGCGCTTATCGGTCATGATTCCCCCTGCTGCGCTGAATGTCCTTTCGGACAGGACACTCGACAAGGGGCAAGCCAAGAGTTCCATGGCAAATTGTGCCAGCTTTTGCCAAAGGTCAAGCCTGCACACCCAGTATTCAAGGGGTTCCTCGCTTCTCAGAGCGTCCACATCGACCGATAACCCGATGTAGTCGGACACCTGCCGGTCTAGGCGTTCCCTGAGGCTGGATCCGGAGGGCGGCTGTCGATGGGTTGGCTGCAAGAATGATCTCATTTCTGAAGTGACCGACACATATTCAAACTGCCCTTTTTGAAGGCGCGGTAGCATTGGTACCCGCATCGCTATGGGTGGAATTTCCTCTGCCAGTGCCTGCAACAGCAGAATGCGGCATCTCTTGCAGCAAGGCCTGGAAATGCTGCATTCTGAAAGCCCTCTGTGATGCTGGTAACCTGTTTGCCATTTTGTGTTTGTACCGGGGGTCTAAGTACATTGCCACCCAGTACAGGTCCTTGACCTTAATGCTTTTTAGATGGGGTTCCCTCATCAAACACTGGAGCATGAAGGCCCACATTTGCACTAAATTGGAAGCAGTGGAGCGCCCTTGCTCCTGCTCATCGCCCAGGAGAATGTCATGCTTGGTCTCCTCCCTCCAGCCACAGACAACACCAGGGATCCCAGAAAAGTTTAAAGCCTGCTCTTCTTGCTCCTCCTCCTCCCCCCCAGCCACCATCCTCCTCTGACTCCTCTTCAGACTCCTGCTGACTTGTCTCAGATGGAGTAGCCCCTCTGGGAATTAATTCAGCATTGCGACTTCCCCATCTTCCAGCTCTGGCTCCTCGACGGCTTGATCAATGACACGACGCAATGCATGCTCCAGAAAGAAGGCGTAAGGTACGATGTCACTGATGGCGCCCTGGCTGCGACTGACCAGTTTGGTGATCTCATCAAATGGCCGCAGAAGTCTGCAAGCGTCGCGCAAGAGCAGCCACTGGCATGGTGAAAAGAAACCAAGCTCCCCAGAACCTGTCCTCCAGCAGAGTTCATACAGGATGGAAAAATAATTCCTCTGACTCGAGTAGAGGGGATACAGTGGTGGTGGTGGTGGTGTCTTTGGGGGTTCACACAGCAGAGAGTGAGGTGGGTGCAGATACAGAAGATGAGGAGGGTGCAGAAGCGGAAGGCTGAGTGAGCCACTCAACCAACTTTGGTGTGTTCTTTGACACCTTTGACCTCCCCTTATACCAGCTTCAACTTACAAATGATTGAGGCCTGCCATATATCAGCTTTCACAAATACTTTCACAAAAGGGACTTTGGCACAGGGTCATTTTGAAAATGACAGGCAGAGGAAGAGGCAGTCCGTTCTGCTGGGCTGGTAGGGGTCGGGCAGTTGCACCAGGCTGGAGTCTAAGTTGGAAGTTGGCCTCTTCCTCTGCCTGTCATTTTCAAAATTACCCTGTGCCAAAGTCCCTTTTGTGAAAGTATTTGTGAAAGCTGATATATGGCAGGCCTCAATCATTTGTAAGTTGAAGCTGGTATATCACCCTCAGGCCTCATGCACGCGACTGTTGTTGTGTTCCGTGTCCGTTGTTCCGTTTTCCGTGATTTTCTGCGGACCCATTGACTTTCAATGAGCCCTTTGAAAACTCGGATAATGCACCGTTTGTCATCCGCGTCCGTGATCTGTGTTTCCAGTCCGTCCAAAAAATAAGACCCGTCCTATTTTTTTCACGGACAACGGTTCGCGGACCCATTCAAGTCAATGGGTCCGTGAAAAAACACAGAGGCACACAAGATTGTAATCCGCGTCGGCGCGTCCACGTCCGTTTTTTCCCCTATCATTTGCAAGGCAAACTTGACTTAGATTTTTTTTCACTTTCCTTCATGTCTGGTGATCCTCCAAAAATCAGGAAGACACACGGAAACAAAAACGAAAACGGATCACGGAACAGCGGAACCCAGTTTTGCGGACCGTGAAAAAATACTGTTGTGTGCATGAGGCCTCAAGCAGTAATTATGTGGACACAGGTATATGGAAAACCTCTATCACTATTTTGTGGCAGCTGATATATAGCAGGCCTCAATCAGTTGTTAGTTGAAGCTGGTATATCACCCTCAAGCAGTAATATTGTGGACGCAGGTATATGGAAAACCTCCATCACTATTTTGTGGAAGCTGATATATGGCCGGAATCAATCAGTTGTTAGTTGAAGCTGGTATATCGCCCTCAAGCAGTAATTTTGTGGACACAGGTATATGGAAAACCTCAATCATTATTTTGTGGAAGCTGATAGATCGCAGCCCTCAAACAGTATTTTCTGGAAGCATACAAATGCACTATAATATACTTTCTATGTTAGAAAGTATATTATAAATATATTGCACCCCTCTGTGTATCATACCTATCGATAGCACAACATTACTAGTCCTTAAAAGGACTTTTGTAGCCCTATTAGCTAGCATTTGGTGTCCTTAAGTTCCTAACAGCCTGTTCCTGCTCCAAAATGCAACCTCTCCCTACACTGGCAAAACACATAATGTAAAATGGCTGCTAGATTGGGTTCTGTTATAGGGTTGGGGGAGTGTTCATGTGCTGAAGTGTCTTAATTGGCTGTCCTGTCCCACCTGATGGATGTGTCATGGGTCAAATTTTGGCGCAATGCAAAAGAATATGGCGCGCACGGACATCGCCATATGTTTGCATGTTCGGCAGATCGCGAACGCGCAAAGTTTGCGGAGAACCGCAAGGCCATCACTAGTTGAAACCTTATGGGTAGAATTACAAATGGATATAAACACTGAAAAAATAATATTTGGTGTAATCTATAGACACCCTGACATCACAGAGGAGATAGAGGTTCAACTGTATAACCAAATAGAGTGGGCTGCACAGGCTGGTACAGTGGTCATAATGGGAGATTTTAACTTTCCAGACGTTGACTGGGGTCATTGTTCTGCCTCAGCTGCAAAGAGGAGAAGATTCCTCAACTTGCTTCAGGACTACTTTATGGGTCAGTTTGTAGAAGCTCCCACTAGGGGCAATGCTCTGTTGGATCTGGTAATTTCTAATTATGCAGAGCTTGTTGGAAATGTTACTGTTCTAGAAACACTAGTTAATAACAACCACAATATAATTATATTCCACCTGAACTATAAGAAGCAAACTCAGGCAGGTAGAGCAAAAACACAAAATTTTAAAAAGGCCAATTTGAGGGAAGCGTTTCAGGGCATAGACTGGGAGCAGCTACTGTTACATAATAATACTGAGAATAAATGGGAAAGCTTTAAATCCACATTGAGTCTGCATTTCCGCCCTATAAGACGCGCCTAGGTTTTTGAGGAGGAAAATAAGAAAAAAAATATTTTGAACCAAAAGGTGTGATTTTGGTGGGTTTTGAACTAATGGTGGTCTGTGGATGACACTATTATGGGGGATCTGTGGATGATGCACTGTTATGGGGGGGATCTGTGGATGGCACTGTTATGGGGGGATTTGTGGATGGCACTGTTATAGGGGATCTGTGGATGGCACTCATGGGGGATCTGTGGATGACACTGTTAAGGGGGCATCTGTGGATGACACATATATAGCATCTTATGCTATATATGTGTCATCCACAGGTATCACCCATAACAGTGTCCCTATGTACAGTAAATAATGACCCTAATACAAGTGGGGGCCGGCAACTAGTGTTAAAATCACTTCATTAATAAAGTTGGCGGAGCATACGCCGTGAGGAAGTGAGTGACTGGCCAGCCTACCTGCAAGTACGGGCATTCAGAAGTGAGTACTAAGGTACGCGGATTGCGTTAACTTGTAGTTTAAATATGGATTGCCTACAGTTAACATATCAATTGCCTACAGTTTACATCTGAATACTTGTGTGTGCGGGGCATGGTGTAAGAGTACAGTGACTGCACCCGGCCCTGCCGCGAGTTTCCTCCAGCCCTCCTCCCTCCCCGCTGATACATCGCAGCCTGCGATGTAAAAATGACAGCATTCGCCCCATAAGATTCACTGCCATTTCCCCCCCACACTTTTGGGTGGGGAGTGCGTCTTATGGGGCGAAAAATACAGTAATTGCACTAGAAAATGTATTCCTTTAGGTAACAAGTATAAACTGCTAAAATTAGACAACCCCCCCCCCCCCCCCCATGGCTTACAGCTACTGTAAAATGCAATAAATGACAAATAAGGGCATTTAAAAAATAAAAATCTGAGGGGTCAGCTGTAGCGTTTGAAGTTTACAATAGGTTTAAAAAAAATCTGTAAAAAGGAGGTAAATTCAGCAAAAATGCAAAACAAACAGCAGGTGGCAAAAGAGACCAAAACAAACTCCCCAAAAGTTTTTAAATATATAAATACAAAAAAAAACTATGTCTGAGCAGGTGGGTCCCCTAAATAACGGTAAAGGGGGGTCAGATAGTGTTGAGCGAGCATGTTCGGCCGAATACCTGTTTGGCTCAAGCATCGCTATGCTCGGCACATGGCGGTACTCGGCCGAGTACCGCATGTGCTCGAGCGCCATGCTCGAGTCTCCTCCCCGCACGTTTCACGGCTGCTAAGTAGCCAATAAACGTGCAGGTAAGTACTGCCATCACTGTAATGCCAGTAGCCATGTGGAAATGGATGACACACAGTTGTCAGTCACTAAGGTTATGGTTAGGTCAACTAATCAGGAGGATGATCAGAGTGAGGAGGTGGAAGAGGAGGTGCTGGACGACTATGTCACTGACCCTACCTGGGAAGGTGGCAACAAGCCAAGCGAGGAGAGCAGTACAGAGGGGGAAGAATCTGCAGCACTGCAAAAGGCTGGAAGAGGCAGTGGGGTGGCAAAAGGTAGAAGGCGGGCACCACCGAACAGGCCCGCAACTGTTCCACAGGGGTAGGTGTTCGGCAGTTTGGCGCTTTTGGCCGTATGGCGCTTTTTTGAGGAAACTGCAGACAACAAAAGAATAGTAGTTTGCAACCTGTGCCACACCCAGCCACCCACCCACAGGCCATAGCACTAACTGCGCAGCTTTTCAAATTAGCAGCGCTGCAGCAGCATTTGAAATTGCCCGGCTGTTGTGCGACGTGAGCACACGCTGGAACTCCACGTTCCACATGTTGGCCAGGCTTTGTGAGCAGCAGAGGGCAGTTGTGGAATACCAGCTGCAACATAGTTGTTGCCTTTCCAGTCAGCTTCCGCTATTCACAAGTGAGGAGTGGGCATGGATGTCTGACTTCTGTGAGGTTTTACGCTACTTTAAGGAATCAACACAGATGGTGAGCGCCGATAACGCTATTATCAGCGTCACCATCCCACTTCTGTGTCTTCTCAAATGCTCGCTGCTCACAATTAAGGACAACACTTTGCATGTGGAAGAGGTGAAAATGCGGGAAGACATTACACAGGTTGATGATAGCCAGACCACCATCAGGTCGTCTTCTGAGTGCAAATTGGAGGCTGAAGAGGAGGAGGAGGAGGAGGAGCAGGAGACGGTTGCCTCAGCTACAGAGGGCAGTACATATGGAAGTTTAATTCCATTTGTTCTGCGTGGGTGGGCAAAAGAGGAGGAAGAGGATGAGGAGATTGGGAGTGATCCTCCTGATGACGACAGCGAAGTCTCGCCTGTTGGTACTCTGGCACACATGGCTGACTTGTTAGGCATGTTAGGCTGCCTTTCCCGCGACCCGCGCGTTATACGCATTTTAAACAACACAGAGTATTGGTTGTTCACCCTTCTCGACCCCCGCTACAAAGAAAACTTCTCATCTCTCATTCCTTTGGTGGAGAGGACGAGCAAAATAGTGCAATACCAGAAGATCCTTGTTGAAAAATTGCTCAAAATTTTTCCATCTGACAACGCTGGCGGCAGAGTCCTTACTTCCATGGCCAACCGAGGAGGGGAGACAAGGGGAACACACAGCAGTTCCAACAGAGACAGGGCGACACTCTCCAAGGCATGAGACACTTTCATGACACCCTGCCAGCACCCTCACCCTGATGTGCTGCGTACTGCCACAAGGAGAGAAAAATTTTGGAAGATGGTGAAGGAGTACATAGCATACCATGTCAGTGTCCTCAATGATCCCTCAGTGCCTTACAACTACTGGGTGTGCAAGCTGGAGACGTGGCACGAACTGTCGCTCTACGCTTTGGAGGTGCTGGCCTGCCCTGCCGCCAGCGTTTTGTCTGAGCATGTATTTAGTGCTGCTGATGGCATTATAACAGATAAGCGTATCCGCCTGTCAACTGAAAATGCTGACAGGTTGGACTCATATAAAAATGAACAAGACCTGGATTGACCATGACTTCTCGACTTCACCACAGGAATGCTGATGAACATAAAGGCACTTTACATGAGTTGTTTTTAATGTAGTTAATAGACTGTATTCCCATGCACCCCTTTCACCTCAAACAAGGGTATATGGTTGAATCTTCCTTTTCTTATCCTCCTCCTCATCTTCCCTCATATCAACATGCATTGCTTATTCGTCACATATAATTCCCTCGAATATATGGCCTTCGAACATAATTTTTTAGAGGGTCTGCTCACCAGCAGGCCCTCACATATAATTTTTTACAAGGTCCGCTCACCAGCAGGCCCTTACATATAATTTTTTACAGGGTCCACTCACCAGCAGGCCCTCACATATAATTTTTTACAGTGTCCGCTGACCAGCAGGCCCTCACATATAATTTTTTACAGGGTCCGCTCACCAGCAGGCCCTCACATATAATTTTTTACAGGGTGCGCTCACCTGCAGGCCCAAACCTAAAATCTTTTACAGGGTCAGCTCACCTGCAGGCCCGCAACTCAAAACTTTTACAGGGTTAGCTCACCTGCAGGCCCAAACCTAAAATCTTTTACAGGGTCAGCTCACCTGCAGGCCCGCAAATCAAATCTTTTACAGGGTCAACTCACGTACAGGGCCGCAACTCAAATCGTTTACAGGGTCAGCTCACATGCAGGCCCTCAAATATAATGTTTTACAGGGTCAGCTCACCAGCAACTCATGCTGCCTTGCTATGAAGTAGTAGCCATTTATCAGGCTCCCTCTCCGAAATCAAACAATGATTCCCCGTTACCGGTGGTCACCATGCTAAAGTCAACAAAGCAGCAGCAGGGCCTCTCCTGTATAACGTTACCTTATCCAAAATACTGCAGTAACTATCCCTGTAATTTTTTATTACTCATTCCAATAACAGGGCATCTTAAGAGTCCTGTATTGTTATTTATCGTCACTACCTCCCCGAGTCGGGAGTGTATGATTTGCGCGCCACCCGCTTGCCTTCCTTGGATGTGGTAGCCGTTTCTCAAGGCTCCCTCTCCGGAATCAAACACTGATTCAAAGTTACCCGTAGTTTACAATGGTTTTGAGCTGACAATAACATTGAAAGTTGATAGGCCAGACATCCGAATGGATCTTCACCGTCACGGGGGAAGTGCCATCGGCCCCAGGTTAACTAGAGTCACCAAAGCAGCAGCAGGCCACCGCCCACAATGTTTTAGATGGTCAGATCAGCAGGCCCTTGCTCCTAATGTTTTTGAGGGTCACCAGCAGGACATCAATCATAATTTTTTAAGTATGTATGATGCCCTCCTTTATATGTAACTAAGAGTGTATCGGAGTGCCTCTTCCTTGTAATTTTTGGCAGTACTTGCACATTATATACAAGTAAATATTCAGGAAAGAATGTTTTCTATATATTTTTCCTCTAAAATCGATTTTTCTTCCTTGGTTTTGTGCGCACTATTGTCATTATGTAAAAGTGGCGTACTATTCGAACAACATAGTTCCCAGCAGCGACCAGCGAGTCCAAGATGCATCCATACATCCTCCCCATGCTGTTACAGAACCATTTCAGTGGTGTTACCAACAATTTCTGAAATTTTCTCATGAACCAGGCATCCTCCCCTCTTCAGAGCTCGGGGGTACCTGGTTTAATGCTCGACTATGGTAAAAAAGATTTGTGCAGATATCCAGCTTCCATACAGTGACAGCCTTTATTGTTTAAAATACAGTAGGACGACAGTGGATTCACATCTATGCGTTTCGGATCGATTACTTCTGATCCTTCCTCATGACAAAAGTGAATAGTTGCCCTCTGGTTTAAGTAGACACAGCTACTAATTACCAGGTGAGCACGATTTGCATAACACACACCCAAATTCCATTCAATAACACATTGTTATAATACGAAACAAGGACTACAAAATACATATATAAAACATATTATGTATAAAAGTGTGATTCATATAAGGATATATTTAACATATAAACAAAAAATCTATATTGAAGGATCAAATCATGCCTGCGATTTAACCCTTGTGGAGCCAAAGTACCCATAGAAAAAATCTAAAAAACTTCCCTGTTCAATAGCTTGCATTTATAATCCCCAACTCTGGCATTAACCCATTCCAGACCTTGTACTTGAAAGCCTGCTACTAGAGTTCAGCGGACACCTGGATGTTCGGGTTCGACGGGTTCGGCAGAACTTCACAAAAAAGTTCGAGTTTGGGACCCGAACTTGACCCCGAACCCCATTAAAGTCAATGGGGACCCGAACTTTTGACCACTAAAATGGCTGTAAAAATGTCATGGAAAGGGCTAGAGGGTTGCAAATGCCAGCAAAATGTGGTTAAGAGCATGGCAAGTGCTCTGCAAACAAAAGTTGATAGGAAAATGACTTTAAATAACATAAAATACGTAAAAATAAAAAATAATAATTTTGATCTAGGAGGACGAGGTCCATATGGAGTAGGAGGTTGAGGAGGCGGTGGAAGTGGCGGTGTAGGTGGAAGCGGCGGTGGAGGAGGAGGTAGCCTACACTTCTTTTTGGTTTGAAATTTATTTTTATTTTATTAAATTGGGGTACACCCCAAAACATTGGGAAACATAACCTGTGATAACCCCCTCCAGTCGTGTGTTTATGATCCCCTCCTCTGGCAGGGGGATTAACCCTTTCCAGACCTTGTTTTGTGAATTTTTTTAACCTGTCTACTAGGTATAGCAGTGGTACATCTCACCCATAAAGTGGTAAATTTCACCCGAAAATGTAACAGACAAAGTAGTGAAATGACCTAAAATAAAATAAAATACGTACAAATAAAAAAAAAAAAAAAAATGAAATGCTGGCATTCAGGGCTAGGGATCGCGGGTGAGTAGGGGGGTACTTCCTCTCCAGTGTTTGGGAGATGGAGAGCTGAACGCTTCCGTGGGACATTGTGGAGATGCTTGGTGACCCAGGTGGTGGTGTTGCTGGAAGATCCTCTGTTTGCGGGGTGGCAGGTTGTACTGTCACTCCAGAGGTGGATGAAGATGAAGAGACTGCAGCAGAAGAGGAAGCAGGAGGAGCCAGAGACCTTTCTTGGTTTTTGAGGTGTCTACTCCACTGCAGCTCGTGCTTTGCACTTAAATGCCTGATTGCACAGCGTGCAAACCACTCGTGTCTTGTCGTCAGCACACTGTCTGAAGACCTGCCATGCCAGGGAACTCCTTGGTGTGCTCGGTCCCTTGCTGTGGTGGGCAGTAGCAGGCGTACTGTCTAGGGGACGGCTGCTCCGCTTTTGCACCCTGCTTGCTCTTCTGCTGTGCTGGTGGCTCTGTGCAACCACCGCCTCTTCCTCCAAACTACACAGGTCACTTGCATGACCATGATTCCATGTGGGGTCGAGGACCTCATCATCCTCCACATCATTTTCCACCCAGTCTTCACCCCTGCCCTTCTAGTTAGTCTGCACACTTTCGAAAGCCCCAGCAATTGGCACCTGTGTTTGTCATCATCCGAGACGTGCTGCGATGGTCCTCCCATGTACTCATCTTGAAACATAAGTGGTTGGGCATCGGTGCACTCAATCTCTTCCACTTCTGGGACAGGGATAGGTGGATGGCCCTGGGAAACCCTGCTAACAGAGTCATCAAAAAGCAGAAGAGACTGCTGCATGAGTGGGGGTGAGGTGAAAGACTGATGGACATCGGCTGTAGGTGCCAACTCTGATCTTTCAGCAGGAGACTGGGTGGGAGACAATGTGAAGACACTGAAGGCACTGTCAGCATATCAATCTACTATCGCCTGTACTTGTTCTGGCCTCACCATTCGTAGAGCCGCATTAGGTCCGACCAAATACAGCTGCAGGTTCTGTCGCCTACTCACACCTGAGGAAGGGGTTTCACTTGTGCGTGTAGCTGGCACAGATCAAACACGTCCTCTCCCTGCAACAGGAGCTCAACCAGCAGCACCACGACCTGGGCCACGCCCCCTTATTTGACGCTCTCCTCATATTTGTCAAATTTTGGATATTGCACTAAATGGGTGTTTAATTAATAGCAGAATAGAACGACAGTATGTAAAGGTTGTATCTCACATGTACAGATGCTGACTAGGCCGCAATTAAAGTTTTTTGGCAAAAATTGGTGTTTTTCAAATAAATGAATAGAACCACAGTATCTAAAGGGTGTATCTCACACGTACTAATCCAGACTAAGCCGGAATTTCTGTTTTTGCTAAAAATTTCTGTTTTGCAAATATCTGTATAGAACTACAGTATCAAAAGGGTGTATCTCACAATGACCTATGCAGCAAAGGCTGCAAAATGAAGTTTTTGGCCCAAAATGGGTGTTTGTTTAATAACAGAATATGACAGCAGTATATAACCCTTGAATTTCACACGTGCTGATGCAGCAAGGGCTGTAAAATTGTGTATTTTGCCCAAAAACTGTGTTTTATTCATAAAAGAATATAACCACAGTATGTAAAGGGTGTATCTCACTCGTACAGATGCAGACTAGGCCGCAATTAAAGATTTTTGCCCAAAATGAGTGTTTTTCAAATAACTGAATATAACCACAGTATCTAAAGGCTGTATGTCACACGCCTGATCTTGTCAAACTATATCTTTTATATAAAATATAAATATTTTATATAAGAGATAAAATGTCAAAAATATGGAAATCAGTCAGGAAATCCACTAGGCGGACATAAAAAACGCCTTTTCTTTTATCTTGAGATTCAAAATTTAATTTATGCAATTAATAAAAAATAGGGCAATCAATTATGCAAAAATATTAAATTTATTTATAGAATGCATATAAATCCAATATAAAACAGACCTAAGATAAATGGATAGACAAATTGACGCAGTACCAACAAACCACCACTATAATCCATTATTGCTTTCTCACCAGCATAAAATTATCCGAAGACTAATGAAATAGGATAAACACAGATTAATACTGGAAGCATAACTGATCCACTGTCTCCTTAAGACCAATCAAAAATATATATATGATATTAATATGATATTATATCCCACTCGGCAATCATACTATGGAAATATAATTTCCCAAAGGTTTTTCCTCTATTCAGATCATGTCCAATCTCCCATTAGCAATATGCATCTTTGAGGACAACTAGCATTAGGGAGGTGTTTAACACTATATGTTCCCTCAGTATGGGGACTCTTGACTATATGCCGAGAAGAATATCTTATTAATACCACAATCAGTAAATACAAATATACATTACCGGGTCAAGGATGAACAGGGTTTCGGGTGTGATCAGTTCTCAAAACTCTTCCAGTAGCCAAAAATTGATCCAAGTTTCTTTTTGTTTTTGAAGTAAGTTGTTAGTTGCAGTTGTTTCAGTTGAAGAGTGTAGATCCCTGTCTCACCTTTTACATGCATACTTTATACTCCATGTTATCTAAGAACTCATCCCCTTCTAGGTTAGGGATCCCCAATCAGACAAGGTGGGCGTATTCGTATGCAGATAATAATGATGTAATTACTGGTGTTACTAGTGTAGGGAAATACTGGTGAAAATGACATAATATTATCCATCCACCTCTATATGGCCCTTTTTTTACCACATAACAATTTCAAACATTAATTCTAAATACCTAATACATACATTCACATGACCTTTTTAACCTCTCCAATATACATCAGTATTAAGGATTTCTTCCTGACATTTTACTTATCCATAATCTAGACATGTTGGAGTCACTATCCTCTACTGTCCTTTAGGGACAATGGGCCTTTTATTTGGCATCCGGGTTTATATATTTAACTTGTCCACATGGCCAACTAATAACATTCAGCTCTCCTCATGAAATCCAATTAGTAAGAAGACCACTTCAATACTTTATAAACCTTAAAAAGGCTATATTCAGTCAGTGAAATACACACGGCATAAAATATATATTCTTAAATATATATATATATATATATATATAGACACACTGTTACACATAGATTACATATTATATAAATTATTGGTTAAGATATGTTGCAAATCTAAATATACCACATAGAAATATATAGAATATAATCATGCATACATAATTTGGACAATGCACACCAAATATTTCCCCTAAGGCAATTACTTCCTTAATGACTTTGTAAGGAAGTAAAATAATACATTGCTATCCAAATGGTTGTCTCTCACAGATACATGTCTGTAGGACCCATTATAGTATTAACAGATACACTACATCTGCTCACAATAATTTTTTAAGAGACAATACATTCTATGTCCGTTACAAACATGTTACCCATATTGAACTCAGCATGAACTCATCTTGGCCTATTTCATATCTATAGAAAAGATTTTAGACTCTGGTTCAATCTGTCTCTATACTTAAAGGCAATGAGCATTGATATTTACATTATAATACCTTCAAATAAGACTGTACACATACATGAAAATGCATGACAACCCAGACTAGGCCGCAATTAAAGTTTTTGGCCAAAAATTGCTGTTTTTCAAATTATTGAATACAACAGTATCTAAAGGGTGTATCTTACACGCCCTGATCCAGACTAGATGGTTTTTTTTTTATAACTGAATATAACAACAGTATCTAAAGGGTGTATCGCACACGCCCTGATCGAGACTAGGCCACAATTAATTTTTTTTTGCCAAAAATGGCTGTTTTTCAAATTATTAAATAGAACCACAGTATCTAAAGGGTGTATCTCACACGTACTGATTCAGACTAGGCCGCAATTAGTTTTTTGCTAAAAATGGCTGTTTTGCAAATATCTGTATAGAACCACAGTATCTAAAGGGTGTATCTCACAATGACATATGCAGCAAAGGCTGCAAAATTAAGTTTTTGGCCCAAAATGGGTGTTTGTTTAATAACAGAATATGACAGCAGTATTTAACCCTTGAATTTCACACGTGCTGATGCAGCAAGGGCTGTAAAATTATGTATTGTGCCCAAAAAGGGTATTTAACTAATAGAAGAATATAACCACAGTATGTAAAGGGTGTATCTCACTCGTACAGATGCAGACTAGGCCGCAATTAAAGATTTTTGCCCAAAATGTTTTTTGTTTTTTAAATAACTGAATATAACCACAGTATCTAAATGGTGTATCTCACACGCCCTGTTCCAGTCTAGGCCGCAATTAAAGTTTTTGTCCAAAAATGGCTTTTTTTATTTTTTATTATTGAATACAAGAACAGTATCTAAAGGGTGTATGTCACACGCCCTGATCCAGACTAGGCCGCAATTAAAGGGTGTATCTCACACGTACAGATGAAAACTAGGCCGCAATTAAAGATTTTTGCCGAAAATGGGTTTTATTCAAATAACTGAAGGGTGTATCTCACACGTCCTGATCCAGACTATGCCGGAATTTAAGTTTTTTGCACAAAATGGCTGTTTTGCAAATATCTGAATAGAACCACAGTATCTAAAGTGTGTATCTCACAATGACATATGCAGCAAAGGCTGCAAAATTAACTTTTTTGCCTAAAACGGGTGTTTGTTTAACCTCCTCAGGACCGCCGTACGCAGGATTGCGTCTTTGCGGCGGCCCTGCTCTTCTGGGTGGACGCGCCGGTGAGTCCTCTCGCAAGACGCGAGATTTCCTGTGAACACGCGCACACAGGCGCGCGCGTTCACAGAATCGGAAGGTAAGCGAGTGGATCTCCAGCCTGCCAGCGGCGATCGTTCGCTGGCAGGCTGGAGATGTGATTTTTTTTAACCCCTAACAGGTATATTAGACGCTGTTTTGATAACAGCGTCTAATATACCTGCTACCTGGTCCTCTGGTGGTCCCCTTTGTTTGGATCGACCACCAGAGGACACAGGTAGCTCAGTAATATGTTGCTACAAGCACCACTACACTACACCCCCCCCTGTCACTTATTAACCCCTTATTCACCCTTGATCACCCCTGAACACCCCATATAGAATCCCTGATCACCCCCCTGTCCTTGATTACCCCCCTGTCATTGATCACCCCCCTGTAAAGCTCCATTCAGATGTCCGCATGATTTTTACGGATCCACTGATAGATGGATCGGATCCGCAAAACGCATACGGACGTCTGAATGGAGCCTTACAGGGGCGTGATCAATGACTGTGGTGATCACCCCATATAGATTCCCTGATCACCCCCCTGTCATTGATTACCCCCCTGTCATTGATCACCCCCCTGTAAAGCTCCATTCAGATGTCCGCATGATTTTTACGGATCCACTGATAGATGGATCGGATCCGCAAAACGCATACAGACGTCTGAATGGAGCCTTACAGGGGCGTGATCAATGACTGTGGTGATCACCCCATATAGACTCCCTGATCACCCCTCTGTCGTTGATTACCCCCCTGTCATTGATGACCCCCCTGTAAAGCTCCATTCAGATGTCCGCATGATTTTTACGGATCCACTGATAGATGGATCGGATCCGCAAAACGCATACGGACGTCTGAATGGAGCCTTACAGGGGCGTGATCAATGACTGTGGTGATCACCCCATATAGACTCCCTGATCACCCCCCTGTCATTGATCACCCCCTGTCATTGATAACCCCCCTGTAAAGCTCCATTCAGATGTCCGCATGATTTTTACGGATCCACTGATAGATGGATCGGATCCGCAAAACGCATACGGACGTCTGAATGGAGCCTTACAGGGGCGTGATCAATGACTGTGGTGATCACCCCATATAGACTCCCTGATCACCCCCCTGTCATTGATTACCCCCCTGTCATTGATCACCCCCCTGTAAAGCTCCATTCAGACGTCCGCATGATTTTTACGGATCCACTGATAGATGGATCTGATCCGCAAAACGCATACGGACGTCTGAATGGAGCCTTACAGGGGCGTGATCAATGACTGTGGTGATCACTCCATATAGACTCCCTGATCACCCCCCTGTCATTGATCACCCCCCCTGTCATTGATCACCCCCCCTGTCATTGATCACCCCCCCTGTCAGGCTGCATTCAGATGTCCGTATGATTTTTACGGATCCACGGATACATGGATCGGATCCGCAAAACGCATACGGACGTCTGAATGGAGCCTTACAGGGGCGTGTCAATGACTGTGGTGATCACCCCATATAGACTCCCTGATCACCCCCCTGTCATTGATCACCCCTCTGTCATTGATCACTCCTCTGTAAGGCTCCATTCAGACATTTTTTTGGCCCAAGTTAGCGGAATTTTTTTTTTTTTTTTTACAAAGTCTCATATTACACTAACTTGTGTCAAAAAATAAAATCTCTCATGAACTCACCATACCCCTCACGGAATCCAAATGCGTAAATTTTTTTAGACATTTATATTCCAGACTTCTTCTCACGCTTTAGGGCCCCTAGAATGCCAGGGCAGTATAAATACCCCACATGTGACCCCATTTCGGAAAGTAGACACCCCAAGGTATTCCGTGAGGGGCATATTGAGTCCATGAAAAATTAAAATTTTTGTCCCAAGTTAGCGGAAAGGGAGACTTTGTGAGAAAAAAATAAATAAAATCAATTTCCGCTAACTTGTGCCAAAAAAAATAAAAATTTATGAACTCGCCATGCCCCTCATTAAATACCTTGGGGTGTCTTCTTTCCAAAATGGGGTCACATGTGGGGTATTTATACTGCCCTGGCATTTTAGGGGCCCTAAAGCGTGAGAAGAAGTCTGGGATCCAAATGTCTAAAAATGCCCTCATAAAAGGAATGTGGGCCCATTTACGCATCTAGGCTGCAAAAAAGTGTCACACATCTGGTATCGCCGTACTCAGGAGAAGTTGGGCAATGTGTTTTGGGGTGTCATTTTACATATACCCATGCTGGGTGAGAGAAATATCTTGGCAAAAGACAACTTTTCCCATTTTTTTATACAAAGTTGGCATTTGACCAAGATATTTCTCTCACCCAGCATGGGTATATGTAAAAAGACACCCCAAAACACATTGCCCAACTTCTCTTGAGTACAGCGATACCACATGTGTGACACTTTTTTGCAGCCTAGGTGGGCAAAGGGGCCCACATTCCAAAGAGCACCTTTCGGATTTCACAGGTCATTTACCTACTTACCACACATTAGGGCCCCTGGAAAATGCCAGGGCAGTATAACTACCCCACAAGTGACCCCATTTTGGAAAGAAGACACCCCAAGGTATTCCGTTAGGGGCATGGCGAGTTCCTAGAATTTTATATTATTTGTCACAAGTTAGCGGAAAATGATGATTTTTTTCCCTTACAAAGTCTCATATTCCACTAACTTGTGACAAAAAATAAAAACTTCCATGAACTCACTGTCATGGTCTTACCTTCCTGCTGTTCTCCTTCGTTTGACATGTGCTGGCGGCCATCTTGGTTTCTGGGTTTCTTGTAGCCTTCCACCCTGCGGCTCCTCCTTCCCACTGGGAGGAGCTGGATGCCTAGCTCATATATATAGGAGGTCTGTGGCTTCAGTTCCTTGCTTGGTCCTCTTGTGTTCACATGCTTCTAAGACTGCTGCTGCTTCTGGTTCCTGATCCTGGCTTCGTCTGACTACCCTGCTGGTTCCTGATCCTGGCTTCGTCTGACTACCCTGCTGGTTCCTGATCCTGGCTTCGTCTGACTACCCTTCTGGTTCCTGACCTCTGGCTTCGCAAAGACTCTGCTCGGTTTCACCATCCGTTTGGACTTTTGCTTTACAGCTTTATTTTCAATAAAGCCTTCTTATTTTCACTTATCTCTTGTTGTACGTCTGGTTCATGGTTCCGTGACATTAGGACCAAGCCATGAATTCTGACGGTACAGGGCCATCCTCGCTACCCACGCTGGTTGCCAGACTTGATCAGCAGGATCACCTGTTGGGTCGGTTCGCTGTGGCGTTGCAAACCCTGCTTGAACGCACGGCTCATTTCGCTCCCGTTGCCGATGGGTCGGTTGTCACTCCTGGGCCCGCTCCTACTGCCGCTCCGGTTGTTGCGCCAGAGTCTACCCCGACACCTGTTGTTGCGCCTGCGGTGTTTCGGGGTATGACCGGTTCTGCCCCTCTTCCACAGCGCTTTGGGGGAGAGCCAACTCAGTGCCGAGGTTTCCTTAACCAGGTGGGCATTTATTTCGAGTTGCTGCCACATGCCTTTCCTACTGAGAGATCAAAGGTGGGCTTCTTGATCTCGCTGCTCTCGGACAAGGCCTTGGCCTGGGCCAGCCCTTTATGGGAGAACAACAATCCGGTGGTTGCCGAGTTTTCCGGTTTTGTTGCTTCTCTTCGGAAGGTATTCGATGTGCCGGCTCGTGCTGCCTCTGCTGCGAAGCTCCTTATGTCCATCAGACAGGGTTCACGATCCGTAGCTGAATACGCCATTGAGTTTCGTACCCTGGCAGCAGAGGTGGGCTGGAATAATGAGGCTCTGGTCGCTGCTTTCTCTCATGGTCTCTCGGATGCCTTGAAGGATGAGGTTGCAGCTAAGGACCTACCAGTTGAGCTCGAGTCTCTTATTTCTTTCCTGATTTTGATTGACACCAGACTCAGGGAGAGACCTTCCTTTAAGGAGAACCTGCGGAGGTCTTCTAACAGATTGGTGCCTACGTTTGCTGTCCCACCCGTGCCTCCCTCTCCTCCCACGCCTCCTGGGGATGACTTGTCTGGGGGTGAACCCATGCAGCTGGGGTTTGCTCGCCTGTCCGAGGGGGAGAGGGCACTCCGGAGACGCGAGGGCCGATGCATGTACTGTGGTCTCGGTGGGCATTTTCGGTTGGCATGTCCGAACCGTCCGGGAAAACGCTCGTACCTGAGATCCTGTCGGGGGCAGATCTTGGGTGGAGTCTCCTCGTCCCCGGTTTCCCGTGTTGACAAACCACTGATCACTGTTGTCCTCTCCTGGGTCGGGGGCTCGGTGACGACCCAGGCGCTGGTGGACTCTGGTGCTGGTGGTTTGTTCATTGATAGTGTGTTCGCTGCCGCCAATTCCATTCCTCTGCAGGCTCGAGGTTCCCCACTGGCTCTTGAGGCGATAGACGGCAGACCCCTTCTGCCGCCACACGTGACTCATGAGACCCTTCCAGTGGGGATAGCCATTGGTGCCGTTCACAGAGAGTCGGTCTGCCTCCAGGTTATTTCGTCTCCACACTACTCGGTGGTCTTGGGGTACCCCTGGCTCCAGAAGCATAATCCGACTTTCGATTGGAGATCGGTCGAGATCCTCTCGTGGTCACCGCAGTGTGGGGCTAGTTGCATCCATGGGTCTGTCAAGTTGCTGTGTACTTCCTCGGACTCTCTGTTGCCTCCTGAATACGAGGAGTACCGGGATGTATTTGATAAGGTGCGCGCGGTTGCCCTACCTCCGCACCGCCCATACGATTGTGCCATAGAGTTACAATCTGGTGCCGTTCCTCCTCGTGGCAAAGTCTATCCACTGTCGGTAGCGGAGAATGAGGCCATGGAGGAGTACGTGAGGGAGGCGCTTTCACGCGGACACATTCGCAAATCTTCGTCCCCTGCAGGGGCTGGATTTTTCTTTGTGAAAAAGAAGGGCGGTGAGTTGAGGCCTTGCATCGATTACAGGGGTCTCAATCGCATCACGATCAAGAACGCTTACCCGATACCCTTGATTTCCGAGCTGTTCGATCGCCTTAAAGGGGCCACGGTCTTTACCAAACTCGACCTGAGGGCGGCATATAACCTGGTAAGGATCAAGGCGGGCGATGAGTGGAAGACCGCGTTTAACACCAGGACCGGTCATTATGAATCCTTGGTTATGCCCTTTGGGTTGTGCAATGCGCCCGCAGTCTTTCAGGAATTCATCAACGATGTTTTCCGTGACCTGTTGCAGCAGTGCGTGGTGGTCTATTTGGATGACATCTTGGTATATTCTGAATCCATGGAGGCCCACATTCTGGATGTCAGACGAGTGTTGCAACGGTTACGAGAGAACAAGCTGTTCGGTAAGCTTGAGAAATGCGAATTTCACCGATCCCAGGTAACCTTCTTAGGTTACATAATTTCCGCTGAGGGGTTCTCCATGGATCCTGAGAAGGTTTCGGCTGTCTTACAGTGGCCCCAGCCCAGTGGTCTTCGTTCCCTGCAGCGCTTTTTGGGCTTCGCCAATTATTATCGGAAGTTCATCAGGGACTTTTCCATGCTGGCCAAGCCTCTCACGGATCTGACCAGGAAGGGCAGTAATTCCCAGGTCTGGCCGCTCGAGGCCATCCGAGCTTTTGAGGCCCTAAAGTCCGCCTTTGTGTCGGCTCCGATTCTGTCGCATCCCAACCCTGGGTTGCCCTTTGTCCTCGAGGTGGACGCGTCTGAGACGGGAGTAGGCGCCCTTCTGTCTCAGCGTAGAACACCAGAGGGTCCTCTGCTTCCCTGTGGGTTTTACTCCCGGAAACTGTCTTCCGCGGAGTGCAACTATCAGATTGGTGACAGGGAGTTATTGGCCATCGTGCAGGCCCTTAAAGAATGGAGGCACTTGCTCGAGGGTTCGGTGGTTCCGGTTCTCATCCTGACGGACCACAAGAATCTGACCTACCTTTCTGAGGCCAAGAGATTGACACCACGTCAGGCCAGATGGGCTCTGTTCTTGTCACGTTTTAATTACGTGGTCTCCTACCTACCCGGTTCCAAGAACATCAGGGCGGATGCCTTATCACGGCAGTACTCCGAGCTGTCCAGGGAGGAGTCGATTCCGACTTCGGTCATACCTCCGAATCAGATCCTGGCCGCCATTTGCACCAGCCTGACCTCTCCCCTGGGTGAGCAGATTTTGGCGGCTCAATCTGGTGCTCCCTCTGGGAGACCCAACGGCAGATGTTTTGTGCCTGAGGAGTTGCGCACTCGGTTGTTGCGAACCTACCATAACTCCAAGACCGCGGGGCATCCTGGAAAGAATCAGCTGTCCTGGGCTGTTTCACGTCTGTTCTGGTGGCCTTCCCTACGTTCCGACATCGCCGCATATGTAGCGGCATGCTCCGTTTGTGCCCAGAGTAAGTCCCCTCGGCACCTTCCGTTGGGCCTTCTGCAACCCATAGCCACCGGGGAGCGCCCATGGTCACACCTGGGGATGGATTTCATTGTGGACCTCCCTGCATCCCGAGGCCATACGGTCATTCTCATGATTGTGGATCGGTTTTCCAAAATGTGCCACTGTGTTCCTCTCAAGAAGTTACCCTCTGCACAAGAGTTGGCCACGATTTTTGCCAGGGAGGTCTACCGGTTGCACGGTTTGCCCAAGGAGATTGTGTCGGATCGGGGGAGTCAGTTTGTGTCCAGGTTCTGGCGCGCCTTTTGCTCCCAGTTGGGGATTCATCTCTCCTTCTCCTCGGCCTACCACCCTCAGTCCAATGGGGCCGCAGAACGATCCAATCAGGCCTTGGAGCAATTCCTTCGTTGCTATGTCTCCGATCACCAAGACAATTGGGTTGACCTCCTGCCTTGGGCTGAGTTTGCCAGGAACACGGCGGTGAACTCTTCCTCTGGGACGTCTCCCTTCATGGCCAATTATGGGTTCCAACCTGCCGTGTTACCGGAGGTATTCTCTCCCCAGGATATTCCGGCTGTGGAGGATCACCTTTCTGTCCTACGTGCTTCTTGGGTACAGATCCAGAAGTCCCTTGAGGTCTCTGCGCAGCGCCAGAGACTCCAGGCTGATCGCAGACGAGCGCCTGCTCCTTCCTACCAGGTCGGAGACCGTGTATGGTTGTCCACCCGCAACCTCAACCTTCGAGTGCCCACTCCCAAGCTGGCGCCTCGCTTTGTTGGTCCCTTCCGAGTGCTTCGCAGGGTAAACCCGGTAGCCTATGCCCTTGCGCTTCCTCCTGGCATGCGGATCTCCAACGTGTTTCATGTCTCCCTGTTGAAGCCACTGGTGTGTAATCGTTTCACTTCCTCGGTTCCTCGGCCTCGTCCGGTCCAAGTGGGCAATCGTGAGGAATATGAGGTGAGCAATATCCTGGACTTACGCCTGGTCCGCGGTCGGTTGCAGTATTTGGTCCATTGGCGTGGTTATGGTCCAGAGGAGCGTTCCTGGGTTCCCTCCGCAGATGTCCATGCTCCTGCCTTGCTCCGAGCCTTCCACGCACGCTTCCCTCAGAAACCGTTTTGTGCTCCGCGGAGGAGGGGCCCTTGAGGGGGAGGTACTGTCATGGTCTTACCTTCCTGCTGTTCTCCTTCGTTTGACATGTGCTGGCGGCCATCTTGGTTTCTGGGTTTCTTGTAGCCTTCCACCCTGCGGCTCCTCCTTCCCACTGGGAGGAGCTGGATGCCTAGCTCATATATATAGGAGGTCTGTGGCTTCAGTTCCTTGCTTGGTCCTCTTGTGTTCACATGCTTCTAAGACTGCTGCTGCTTCTGGTTCCTGATCCTGGCTTCGTCTGACTACCCTGCTGGTTCCTGATCCTGGCTTCGTCTGACTACCCTGCTGGTTCCTGATCCTGGCTTCGTCTGACTACCCTTCTGGTTCCTGACTTCTGGCTTCGCAAAGACTCTGCTCGGTTTCACCATCCGTTTGGACTTTTGCTTTACAGCTTTATTTTCAATAAAGCCTTCTTATTTTCACTTATCTCTTGTTGTACGTCTGGTTCATGGTTCCGTGACACTCACTATGCCCATCACGAAATACCTGGGGGTGTCTTCTTTCCAAAATGGGGTCACTTGTGGGGTAGTTATACTGCCCTGGCATTCTAGGGGCCCAAATGTGTGGTAAGAAGTTTGAAATCAAAATGTGTAAAAAATGACCGGTGAAATCCGAAAGGTGCTCTTTGGAATATGGGCCCCTTTGCCCACCTAGGCTGCAAAAAAGTGTCACACATGTGGTATCTCCGTACTCAGGAGAAGTTGGGGAATGTGTTTTGGGGTGTCATTTTACATATACCCATGCTGGGTGAGAGAAATATCTTGGCAAAAGACAACTTTTCCCATTTTTTTATTCAAATTTGGCATTTGACCAAGATATTTATCTCACCCAGCATGGGTATATGTAAAATGACACCCCAAAACACATTCCCCAACTTCTCCTGAGTACGGCAATACCACATGTGTGGCACTTTTTTGCAGCCTAGGTGGGCAAAGGGGCCCACATTCCAAAGAGCACCTTTCGGATTTCACCGGTCATTTTTTACACATTTTGATTTCAAACTACTTACCACACATTTGGGCCCCTAGAATGCCAGGGCAGTATAACTACCCCACAAGTGACCCCATTTTGGAAAGAGGACACCCCAAGGTATTCGCTGATGGGCATAGTGAGTTCATAGAAGTTTTTATTTTTTGTCACAAGTTAGTGGAATATGAGACTTTGTAAGAAAAAAAAAAATAAAAAAAATCATTATTTTCCACTAACTTGTGACAAAAAATAAAAAGTTCTATGAACTCACTATGCCCATCAGCGAATACCTTAGGGTGTCTACTTTCCGAAATGGGGTCATTTGTGGGGTGTTTGTACTGTCTGGGCATTGTAGAACCTCAGGAAACATGACAGGTGCTCAGAGCTGCTTCAAAAAGCGGAAATTCACATTTTTGTACCATAGTTTGTAAACGCTATAACTTTTACCCAAACCATTTTTTTTTTAACCAAACATTTTTTTTTATCAAAGACATGTAGAACAATAAATTTAGAGCAAAATTTATATATGGATGTCGTTTTTTTTGCAAAATTTTACAACTGAAAGTGAAAAATGTCATTTTTTTGCAAAGAAATCGTAAAATTTCTATTAATAACAAAAAAAGTTAAAATGTCAGCAGCAATGAAATACCACCAAATGAAAGCTCTATTAGTGAGAAGAAAAGGAGGTAAAATTCATTTGGGTGGTAAGTTGCATGACCGAGCAATAAACGGTGAAAGTAGTGTAGGTCAGAAGTGTAAAAAGTGGCCTGGTCTTTAAGGGTGTTTAAGCTCTGGGGGCTGAGGTGGTTAATAACTGAGTATGACAGTAATATATGACCCTTGAATTTCACACGTGCTGATGCTGCAAGGGCTGTAAAATTGTGTATTTTGCCAAAAAAGGTTGTTTGTAAAAACACAGAAAATTATGGCTGTATTTCTAGCTTAAATTGCACACTGAATAATCATGCAAAGGCACCATATGTTGGATATTGCCAAAAATTTGTGTTTTTTCAAACCAGAAAATCATTTAAATTTTTAAAACTTGTTTTTAACAATCACAGATGTAGCAAAGGCTGCAATATTAATTATTTGCCAAAAAAAGGTAGTTTTTTTATAACAGAATATGAAAGCTGTATATAATGAATGAATTTCACATGTGCAGATGCAGCTAGGGCTGTAAAATAGTGTATTTTGCACAAAAAGGGTGTTTTTAAAAACCCAGCAAATTATGGCTGTATTTCTAGCTTACAGTGCACACTGACTAATCCTGCAAATGCACCAGATGTTGTATATTGCCAAAAAAGGGTGTTTTTTTTTAAACCAGATAATTAGTGCAATATTTCAAGCTTAGTTGAATGTCACAAAAGCTCAGATGCAGTGCTGGTGCACTGAGCTTGCATAAAATGGCCACCGCCGCCGTCCACCTAACTAACAGACGGATAAAAGTAATTTTTTTTCTGTCACTGGGCTCGAGGCAGGGTAAAAAGATTGTGCACTGCACTCACACAACTAAATGTATGTAGATCGCTGAGTTAGATTCGAGTTCTGATCACAGATTCAGTCCTATTCTCTCCCTGAAATCACCAGCAGCATCCTCTCCCTACACTAGTAACAGCTGAGTGACGTGCAGTGCTACGCGACTCCGGCTTATATAGAGGCTGGGTCACATGCTGCACTGGCCAACCACAGCCATGCCATTAGTAGGCTTGGCTGTGATGGCTTCTAAGGTCACACAGTTAAACGCTTGTTGATTGGCTGCTCTGCAGTTTTCAAAAACCACCAAGAAATCGCCGAACACCAAACCCGAACTTTTACTGAAATGTTCGGGTTCGGGGTAAAAAAATCCTAAAGTTCAGTATGAACCCGAACTTTATAGTTCGGGTTCGCTCAACCCTTCCTGCTAAGTTGCCCTTATGTACCGCAGCATAGTGGAGACTAACAGCTGAGACATTTCTGGTTCTAGTAAAAGGTATGTCTGTTAGATGTCTCCGAATTCTTGTCTTCAAGCTGTTAGTTGTGCAACCAACATACTGCAGATGACAGAGCATGTAATACAATATACAACGTAGCTGGTATTACAATTGATATATTGTTTGGACACAAAAGAACATTGCATGGAAAAAGAAAAAACAGAAGAACCAACATGAATGTAGTTACAGCACGTACAAATGTGATGACCACATCTGTATGTGCCCTTATATTTCAGACAGGTAGACACATTGCAGTTTTTTGAGCCAAGATGGGTGCTCGACGCGCAATGCACTTGATACCAAATTAGGCTATACTAGTCCATTGTTCATCAAAAGTTAAAACCGCAAGGTGTTTTTTTTTACAATTCTGCATATTTCAGGATATTCAGGGCTATAACTTGTAACAAAAGACACAGTGTTCTCTTTTTTGCCATCAATACGTCTCCTCTTGTTTCTGACAAATGAGCGCCTGTCAGGAAAAATAAGATCAATTCTGGACTTTGATGCAACTAATTTCTGTGGCCATGATGGATAATCTCGCAAAGATAGTCTCAAAACAACCAATGCCATCTCTTTATTAAAAGCTTGATCACCAGAGCAATTATGTCTTTCTCTGATGAGTTCACCCTTAGGGATATTATGTATCACATGTGGAGGGTGACAAGAGGTAGCAAATAAAGTAGTGTTGCCAGCTATATCTTTGTGATATGTATTTGAGGACACAGTATTAGTAATAATATCTCCTGTTAGAGTAAGGTCTAAAAAGGGAATGGTGGAAGCATAAAAAAAAATGGAGAACTTTAGATGACATTTGTTATCAATGTGGAAATCGCCAAAAAGCGGGACGGCCGCCACATCGCCCGACCACACAAATAGTAGGTGGTCGATGTAACCACCTCAGGCAAGTCCCCCAAGGGTTGTGAGCTAAAAATAAATAGTGATGCTCCCACCACGCCATGTAAATATTTGCCATAGATGGCGAGAATTTAGCCCCATAAACACACCGGTCCGTTGTAGAAAGAAGGACTGATCAAACATAAAATAATTATGTTTCAGTAGAAAAGAGACAACCTGGCAGATAAATTCCTGAAATTCCATAGAAAAATTACTATATATCTTGAGAAACCATTGCAGAGAGACTAAAGCAAGACTGCGAGGGATAACTGTATAAAGTGATACAGCATCGGCAGTAATCCATGAGTACCCTGATTGCCATTCAAATTCAAAAATGCTTGTAACACAGCACGGGTATCCATAAAAAAACCTGGAATACATTGAACAAGAGGTTGCAGGATGCTGTCAATCCATCTGCATGGATTGACAGCATCCTGCAACCTCTTGTTCAATGTTCAATTCAATGAATTTGAATGGCAATCAGGGTAAACATAGAAACATAGAATGTGTTGGCAGATAAGAACCAATTGGCCTATCTATACTGAATATTATGAGTAACCCTTGGCCCTATCTTATTTCATTCTTATGCCTATCCCATGCATGCTTAAACTCCTTCACTGTATTTGCAGCTACCACTTCTGCAGAAAGGCTATTCCATGCATCCACTACTCTCTAAGTAAAGCAATACTTCCTGATATAACTTTTAAACCTTTGCCCCTCTAATTTAAAACTATGTCCTCTTGTAGCAGTTTTTCTTCTTTTAAATATTCTCTCCTCTTTTACCTTGTTGATTCCCTTTATGTATTTAAAAGTTTCTATCATATCCCCTCTGTCTCGTCTTTCTTCCAAGCTATACATGTTAAGGTCCTTAACCTACTAGTTTAGTAGCTCTTCTCTGAACTCTCTCCAAAGTATAAATATCCTTTTGGAGATATGGTCTCCAGTACTGCGCACAATACTCCAAATGAGGTCTCACTAGTGCTCTGTAGAGCGGCATGAGCACCTCCCGCTTTCTACTGTTAATGCCTCTCCCTTCTGCTGGCATTTCCTGCTGCTCTATGACATTGTCTGCCTACCTTTAAGTCTTCTGAAATAATGACCTCTAAATCCCTTTCCTCAGATACTGAGGTTAAGACTGTATCACTGATTTTATATTCTGCTCTTGGGTTTTTACGCCCCAGGTGCATTATCTTGCACCTATCAACATTAAATTTTAGCTGCCAGATTTTTGACCATTCCTCTAGTTTTCCTAAATCCTTTTCCATTTGGTGTATCCCCCCAGGAACATCAACCCTGTTACAAATCTTTGTGTCATCAGTAGAGATGGCCTTATGGTTCGCCAGGCGGTCGGTTCACGGCGAACTTTACACATTAGCGGTTCACCGAACATGCGAACATATAGAGATATTTGCCGGCGCCATATTTTTTTACATTGTGAGAACTTTGACCCATGACACATCCATCAGGTGGTACAGGACAGCCAATTAAGACGTTTCAGCACATGGACATACCCCCTACCTTATAAATAGACCTGATCTGGCTGCCATTTTACATTCTGTCTTTTGTCAGTGTAGGGAGAGGTTGCTGTGTGGAGCAGGGACAGACTTGTTAGGGACACAAAACGCTAGCTAATAGAGCCACAAAAGTCCTTTTAAGGACTGGTAAAGGTGTGCTATTGATTGGTGTGCAGTACAGAGGGGTGTAATACACTTATAATATACTTTCTAATATAGAAAGCATATTATAGTGGATTTGTATAGTGCAGCATTGTGACTTGTGATCGGTTCTGCAGCGATACTACAACTACAAAGAGTGACAAACGCAATTAGAAAAAAGTATTATAACTGGTGTGATAGACCAGTGTCCCCCAAAACAACATATTGAAGTGGGGTGTTATCTAAGAATATACTACTCAAATAGCGTATTTGTGTGCTGCAGAAATGTATCTGCTTTCACTGCTTTACCTCTGCTACACACAGTGATAAAATTTAAAGGAAAACCTAAACTGGTGTGAAAGACCAGTGGCCCCCAACACAACATATAGAAGCGGGGTGTTATCTAAGAATATACTACTCAAATAGTGTATTTGTGTGCTGCAGACATTTATCCGCTTTCACTGCGTTACCTCTGCTACACACAGTGATAGAATTTAAAGGAATTTTTTTTTAGAACTGGTGTGAAAGACCAGTGGCCCCCAACACAACATATAATGGCGGGGTGTTATCTAAGAATATACTACTCAAATAGCGTATTTGTGTGCTGCAGAAATGTATCTGCTTTCAATGCTTTACCTCTGCTACACACAGTGAGAAAATTTAAAGGAAAACCTAAACTGGTGTGAAAGACCAGTGGCCTCCAACACAACATATAGAAGCGGGGTGTTATCTAAGAATATACTACTCAAATAGTGTATTTGTGTGCTGCAGACATTTATCCGCTTTCACTGCTTTACCTCTGCTACACACAGTGATAGATTTTAAAAGATTTTTATTTTTTAAACTGGTGTGATTACAGACCAGTTGACACCAAAACGACATATTGAAGCAGGGTGTTATATATCTTCTTCCACATACACTGCGCTTCTCTATAGACTTTTGTCACCGGATCATTTAAAAAATGACAGGCAGACGAAGAGGCAGGCCCTTTTGCAGGGGTGGTAGGGCAGGAGCACCAGGCCGGAGCCAAAGAGGAAGTTGCAGAAGGTGCGTTTAATTTCGTCAAAGGACGCACCAGACTTTGTTGAGTGGCTCATTCAGCCTTTCACTTCTGTACCCTCCTCATCCTCTCTATCTGCACCTTCTTCACTCTCTGCAGTGTGCACCCCCAAAGACACCAGCAACCAACACCACCACCATATACCCTCCACTTGAGTCACAGGAATTATTTTCCGATCCATCACAAGACATTTCCAATGCGCAGCCATTCTTGGCATCGGATCATAAATAGGAGGTAGCAAGTGCAACAGCCGCCACTCAGCAGTCTGACGAAAGTACCCAGATCAGCCTAAGGAGGTTGGTCCCCGCTGTTGCTGCCTACTCCGAGATCTCTAATGTTAGTGGTAGGGAAGGTGACGTCGATGATGACGTGTTTATGGACGCATCTCCTCGATATTCTAGATGAACTGCGCATGCTCGGCACCTTCAAAATTTTTCTCCTCTCTAGTGCGAGTCCGCGCATGCGCCATGACTTAGAAATTTTTCTTCCTCCGATCTCATCTACTTCTGTGTCTTTCACGGTTTGGCGCATGCGCGCCAACTTGCAAGTTACTTTTCTGCTTTATATACCCCCGCGCAAGCGCAACTACTTAGAGATTATCTTGATTGAGCCTCCCTCCATACCTCACAGAGGTCGGCGCATGCGCGCCATCTTACAAATTTATTTTCTATATACTGTGCTTCTGCGCAGGCGCAACAACTTAGAGGTTTTCCTTCCTTGATTTTTTTCTTCCTCTCTGTGTTATCTCTCCCATTTTGAATACCTTAGACCTACATATCGTAAATATGCACCCTAGATGCATCCTCTTGATCTTTACTTTATATACTCATAACCCAAATGGGGTGAAAAAAGGGGGGGAAGAGGGAGGGAGGAATGAGGGGGATTTTGGGGGGGGTTTTCAGCTTTTAAATTAAACAAGGATATACAGGAAATATACAGAGAGAACAAATGACGTAGACATCAAGTCTTCATATATGTGGTCATTAGTCATGTCCCGAGGTATTCTTCATTTATGTTGCCCATAGTTGAATATCATTCTGCTTTATACAATTGTTGTTCATTTGTATCAATATTTAATCTTTATAAGATCTTAATGTTACATGATACTCTGCCTCTTTAACCCTTTATTTTCCATATACCGTCCATTTGTTAATTGGCTATACTTGTGGGTGGCACTATTTGGTCATGTCATTCATAAATTATTCTCACTCTTTTCTTATTTTCTTTTCTCTACAGTCTAGATGGCGATCTCCGAGAGTCTATTTATTACTATCTTATGATATGTATCTTATGTTCTACATATATTTATTTTATTTTTACATTTATTTCTCGGGCTAGACGGTTCCTCTTGTATCACCAGTATTTCCTTTATTTACATAGTATATATCAGTGGTCATTTATTATCAAAATAAAAGGATGTTATCCAATATCAAATTTTATAAAGGACACTACTGACACTGTCACCAGGCTGAAGGATATGCATGTAAATGATAATACACTTGTAGCTAGCCTAGATATAGAGGCATTAGACACGAGCATACAACATGAACTAGGTATAAAAGCGGTGGAAACCTACCTGTACACTAAGGGCACTCAGTTTCACGAACACAATAATTTTGTTACTACACTCTTAGGCTACTTTCACACTAGCGTTCGGAGCGGGTCCGTCTGATGTTTCATCAGACGGATCCGCTCCTATAATGCAGCCGTTTGCATCCGTTCAGAACGGATCCGTCTGCATTATAACTTAGAAAAATTTCTAAGTGTGAAAGTAGCCTGAGCGGATCCGTCCAGACTTTACATTGAAAGTCAATGGGGGCGGATCCGTTTGAAGATTGAGCCATATAGTGTCATCTTGAAAAGGATCCGCCCCCATTGACTTACATTGTAAGGCTACTTTCACACTAGCGTTGTTTTAATCCGGCGTTCAATTCCGACACCGGAACTGCCCGCCGGATCCGGAAAAACGTGTGAAAACGGATTACATTTGAATCCTGATCAGGATTTTGATCACAATAAAAAAATGCATTGGAAAAAACGGATCCGCCATTTATGGACTTTAACTTTTTTTTCACATTTTTCGGGTTTAACATGCAAAAGCCGGATCCGTTTTGACTGAACACACAGTGCCAGATCCGGCGTTAATGCAAGTCAATGGGAAAAAGGCCTGATCCGGCGTTCAGTCAAAGTGTTCAGGCTTTTTGGCCGGAGGTAAAAATACTGCATGCTACGTTTTTCTGAAAAGCCTGATCAGTCAAAAAGACTGAACTGAAGACATCCTGATGCATCCTGAAGGACTGACTCTCCATTCAGAATGCATGGGGATAAAACTGATCAGTTCTTTTCCGGATTTGAGCCCCTAGGACGGAACTCAGCGCCGGAAAAGAAAAACGCTAGTGTGAAAGTACCCTAAGTCTGGACGGATCCGCTCGCCTCCGCACGGCCAGGCGGACACCCGAACGCTGCAAGCAGCGTTCAGGTGTCCGCTCACTGAGCGGAGCGGAGGCTGAACGCTGGCAGACGGATGCATTCTCAGTGGGGCCGGACGGCTGTGTTCAGGGCTGCTTGTGAGCCCCTTCAAACGGAGCTCACGAGCGGACACCTGAACGCAGGTGTTAAAGTAGCCTTATGTTTTTTACTTACTCAGAATTTTTTCACATTCGATGGACAATTTTATTTACAGACGAATGGCACCGCGATGGGCACGGTTTGTGCACCAAGTTTCGCTAATTTATTTTTAGAGTGGTGGGAAGATAAATATGTCTTCACGGAACATAACACACAGTACACGGAGCACACTTTATTTTGGGGTAGATATATAGATGATATTTAGTTTTTTTGGGATAGCACTGAATATGATTTTTTTCAGTTCACTAAAAGCCTCAACACCAATGATATAGGGCTATCCATTACAGCAGAGATTCACAAAACTAGTCTCAACTTCCTCGATCTAAAAATAAACCTTGGACCTGGTGGCAGTGTCACAACAGAGGTGTATAGGAAACCTACATCAACTAACAGCTTCCTACACTGGGAGAGTTTTCACCCATGGCCTCTCAAGAAGGGTATTCCGGTTGGCCAATATCTAAGACCTAAACGGAACTGTACAAACGAATCAGCATTTGAAGATGAGAGCCGACTGCTTTATCAGAGATTTCTAGCTAGAGGGTACCCTAAAAGAGTATTACGTAAAGCGTATAATAGGGCAAAAAATATAGACAGCCTTTTTCAGAGGAAAGAACCAAAGGATGAAAAAACAATACTATGCATAGGGACATATGATTTACAACATCAACGGATATATGGTAAAATTAAACGACACTGGCAGATTCTGAGAGCAGATAGTGATCTGAGAGAGGTGATCCCTGAAAATCCATCAATTACATACAGGAGAGGAAAGAATTTGAAAGCGATAATGGTACATAGCCACTTTCAGAGGAAAAAATGTATGAAAACATGGTTGACAACAAAAGGATCATATCTAGGGATGAGCGAACCCGAACTGTATAGTAATTGATGACACAGACACGAACCCGAACATTTTCGTAAAAGTCCGGGTTCGGTGTTCGGCGCTTTCTTGGCGCTTTTTGAAAGGCTGCAAAGCAGCCAATCAACAAGCGTCATACTACTTGCCCCAAGAGGCCATCACAGCCATGCCTACTATTGGCATGGCTGTGATTGGCCAGTGCAGCATGTGACCCAGCCTCTATTTAAGCTGGAGTCACGTAGCGCCGCACGTCACTCTGCTCTGATCAGTGTAGGGAGAGGTTGCAGCTGCTGTTAGGGCCAGATTAGGCAGTGATTAACTCCTCCAAAAGACTTCATTCAGTGATCGATCTACAGCTGTGGATCATAGAACTGCTGATATTCAATTGCTCACTGTTTTTAGGCTGCCCAGAGCGTTTTTCATTCACTTTATTCTGGGTTGATCGGCGGACATTTTGTGTCTTGTGGTGGGCCAGCACAAGCTGCCACCAAGTACATTTAACCATCAATAGTGTGGTTATTTTTTGGCTATATCCTACATCAGGGTCAAGCTGTCATCAAGTGCATTTAACCATCAATAGTGTGGTTATATTTTGGCCATATACTACATCAGGGGCAAGCTGAGCCTGTCACCAAGTGCATTTAACCATCAATAGTGTGGTTATTTTTTGGCTATATCCTACATCAGGGTCAAGCTGTCATCAAGTGCATTTAACCATCAATAGTGTGGTTATTTTATGGCCATATACTACATCAGGGGCAAGCTGAGCCTGTCACAAGTGCATTTAACCATCAATAGTGTGGTTATTTTTTGGCTATATCCTACATCAGGGTCAAGCTGTCATCAAGTGCATTTAACCATCAATAGTGTGGTTATTTTTTGGCCATATACTACATCAGGGGCAAGCTGAGCCTGTCACCAAGTGCATTTAACCATCAATAGTGTGGTTATTTTTTGGCTATATCCTACATCAGGGTCAAGCTGTCATCAAGTGCATTTAACCATCAATAGTGTGGTTATTTTATGGCCATATACTACATCAGGGGCAAGCTGAGCCTGTCACAAGTGCATTTAACCATCAATAGTGTGGTTATTTTTTGGCTATATCCTACATCAGGGTCAAGCTGTCATCAAGTGCATTTAACCATCAATAGTGTGGTTATTTTTTGGCCATATACTACATCAGGGGCAAGCTGAGCCTGTCACAAAGTGCATTTAACCATCAATAGTGTGGTTATTTTTTTGGCTATATCCTACATCAGGGTCAAGCTGAGCCTGTCACCAAGTGCATTTAACCATCAATAGTGTGGTTATTTTTTGGCTATATCCTACATCAGGGTCAAGCTGAGCCTGTCACCAAGTAATTCTCAATAACTTCACACACACGCTACTGTGCAGATCCAAGTCTAATTCTGTCCGTAAACGTATACCTGTCACCCAGCGCCTAAAAAATAGGCCTCAAATTTATATTCATCCAAATCTGTCATTATTGCTTTAGCTGTTCAAGTTATTTAGTGTCCGTCAAAGCACAGTTTTTGTTCTGGGTTGAAATACAATTCCCAATTTTGCAATTCTCTAAATTAGTGGTTTCTGCTGTATCAGGCCTACTTTAAATCTATCCCTAAAAGGGTATATAAGATTCAAGGTGCAGATAGGGTTATTCTTAATAACTTCACACACACGCTACTGTGCAATTCCAAGTCTAATTCTGTGTGTAAACGTATACCTGTCACCCAGCGCCTAAAAAATAGGCCTCAAATTTATATTCATCCAAATCTGTCATTATTGCTTTAGCTGTTCAAGTTATTTAGTGTCCGTCAAAGCACAGTTTTTGTTCTGGGTTGAAATACAATTCCCAATTTTGCAATTCTCTAAATTAGTGGTTTCTGCTGTATCAGGCCTACTTTAAATCTATCCCTAAAAGGGTATATAAGATTCAAGGTGCACATAGGGTTATTCTCAATAACTTCACACACACGCTACTGTTCAATTCCAAGTCTAATTCTGTGTGTAAACGTATACCTGTCACCCAGCGCCTAAAAAATAGGCCTCAAATTAATATTCATCCAAATCTGTCATTATTGCTTTAGCTGTTCAAGTTATTTAGTGTCCGTCAAAGCACAGTTTTTGTTCTGGGTTGAAATACAATTCCCAATGTTGCAATTCTCTAAATTAGTGGTTTCTGCTGTATCAGGCCTACTTTAAATCTATCCCTAAAAGGGTATATAAGATTCAAGGTGCAGATAGGGTCATTCTCAATAACTTCACACACACGCTACAGTGCAATTCCAAGTCTAATTCTGTGTGTAAACGTATACCTGTCACCCAGCGCCTAAAAAATAGGCCTCAAATTTATATTCATCCAAATCTGTCATTATTGCTTTAGCTGTTCAAGTTATTTAGTGTCCGTCAAAGCACAGTTTTTGTTCTGGGTTGAAATACAATTCCCAATTTTGCAATTCTCTAAATTAGTGGTTTCTGCTTTATCAGGCCTACTTTCAATCTATCCCTAAAAGGGTATATAAGATTCAAGGTGCAGATAGGGTTATTCTCAATACCTTCACACACACGCTACTGTGCAATTCCAAGTCTAATTCTGTGTGTAAACGTATACCTGTCACCCAGTGCCTAAAAAATAGGCCTCAAATTTATATTCATCCAAATCTGTCATTATTGCTTTAGCTGGTCAAGTTATTTAGTGTCCGTCAAAGCACAGTTTTTGTTCTGGGTTGAAATACAATTCCCAATTTTGCGATTCTCTAAATTAGTGGTTTCTGCTGTATCAGGCCTACTTTAAATCTATCCCTAAAAGGGTATATTAGATTCAAGGTGCTGATAGGGTAATTCGCAATAACTTCACACACACGCTACTGTGCAGATCCAAGTCTAATTCTGTCCGTAAACGTATACCTGTCACCCAGCGCCTAAAAAATAGGCCTCAAATTTATATTCATCCAAATCTGTCATTACTGTTTTAGCTGGTCAAGTTATTTAGTGTCCGTCAAAGCACAGTTTTTGTTCTGGGTTGAAATACGATTCCCAATTTTGCAATTCTCTAAATTAGTGGTTTCTGCTGTATCAGGCCTACTTTAAATCTATCCCTAAAAGGGTATATTAGATTCAAGGTGCTGATAGGGTAATTCTCAATAACTTCACACACACGCTACTGTGCAGATCCAAGTTTAATTCTGTCCGTAAACATATACCTGTCACCCAGCGCCTAAATAATAGGCCTCAAATTTATATTCAGCTAAATCTGTCATTACTGCTGTGCCTGTATTAGTGTAATATGGTACCTAAATAGATAGCCAGATAGTGTTAGGTGTCTGTAAAAAAAGGCCTGAATTTGAATTCAATACATTGGGCCAAATAATATTTTTCTTATTGTGGTGAACGGTAACAATGAGGAAAACATCTAGTTAAGGACGCGGACATGGTCGTGGTGGTGTTAGTGGACCCTCTGGTGCTGGGAGAGGACGTGGGCGTTCTGCCACAGCCACACGTCCTAGTGAACCAACTACCTCAGGTCCCAGTAGCCAGCAGAATTTACAGCGATATTTTGTGGGGCCGAATGCCGTTCTAAGGATGGTAAGGCCTGAGCAGGTACAGGCATTAGTCAATTGGGTGGCCGACAGTGGATCCAGCACGTTCACATTATCTCCCACCCAGTCTTCTGCAGAAAGCGCACAGATGGCGCATGAAAACCAAGCCCATCAGTCTGTCACATCACCCCCATGCATATCAGGGAAACTGTCTGAGCCTCAAGTTATGCAGCAGTCTCCTATGCTGTTTGAAGTCTCTGCTGGCAGGGTTTCCCAAGGGCATCCACCTAGCCCTTCCCCAGGGGTGGAAGAGATAGAATGCACTAACGCACAACCACTTATGTTTCCTGATGATGAGGACATAGGAATACCACCTCAGCACGTGTCTGATGATGACGAAACACGGGTGCCAACTGCTGCGTCTTTCTGCAGTGTGCAGACTGAACAGGAGGTCAGGGATCAAGACTGGGTGGAAGAGGATGCAGGGGACGATGAGGTCCTAGACCCCACATGGAATGAAGGTCGTGCCACTGACTTTCACAGTTCGGAGGAAGAGGCAGTGGTGAGACCGAGCCAACAGCATAGCAAAAGAGGGAGCAGTGGGCAAAAGCAGAACACCCGCCGCCAAGAGACTCCGCCTGCTACTGACGGCCGCCATCTGGGACCGAGCACCCCAAAGGCAGCTTCAAGGAGTTCCCTGGCATGGCACTTCTTCAAACAATGTGCTGACGACAAGACCCGAGTGGTTTGCACGCTGTGCCATCAGAGCCTGAAGCGAGGCATTAACGTTCTGAACCTTAGCACAACCTGCATGACCAGGCATCTGCATGCAAAGCATGAACTGCAGTGGAGTAAACACCTTAAAAACAAGGAAGTCACTCAGGCTCCCCCTGCTACCTCTTCTGCTGCTGCCGCCTCGGCCTCTTCTGCTGCTGCCGCCTCGGCCTCTTCCTCCGCCTCTGGAGGAACGTTGGCACCTGCCGCCCAGCAAACATGGGATGTACCACCAACACCACCACCTGCGTCACCAAGCATCTCAACCATGTCACACGGCAGCGTTCAGCTCTCCATCTCACAAACATTTGAGAGAAAGCGTAAATTCCCACCTAGCCACCCTCGATCCCTGGCCCTGAATGCCAGCATTTCTAAACTACTGGCCTATGAAATGCTGTCATTTAGACTGGTGGACACAGACAGCTTCAAACAGCTCATGTCGCTTGCTGTCCTACAGTATGTTGTTCCCAGCCACCACTACTTCTCCAAGAGAGCCGTGCCTTCCCTGCACAACCAAGTATCCGATAAAATCAAGTGTGCACTGCGCAACGCCATCTGTGGCAAGGTCCACCTAACCACAGATACGTGGACCAGTAAGCACGGCCAGGGATGCTATATCTCCCTAACTGCACACTGGGTAAATGTAGTGGCGGCTGGGCCCCAGGCGGAGAGCTGTTTGGCGCACGTCCTTCCGCCGCCAAGGATCGCAGGGCAACATTCTTTGCCTCCTGTCTCCTCCTCCTACTCAGCTTCCTCGTCCTCTTGTTCCACCTGCTCATCCAGTCAGCCACACACCTTCACCACCAACTTCAGAACAGCCCGGGGTAAACGTCAGCAGGCCATTCTGAAACTCATATGTTTGGGGGACAAGCATCACAACGCACAGGAGTTGTGGCGGGGTATAGAACAACAGACCGACGAGTGGTTGCTGCTGGTGAGCCTCAAGCCCGGACTGGTGGTGTGCGATAATGGGCGAAATCTCGTTGCAGCTATGGGACTAGCCGGTTTGACGCACATCCTTTGCCTGGCGCATGTGCTGAATTTGGTGGTGCAGAAGTTCATTCGCAACTACCCCGACATGTCAGAGCTGCTGCATAAAGTGCGGGCCGTCTGTTCGCGCTTCCGGCGTTCACATCCTGCCGCTGCTCGCCTGTCTGCGCTACAGCGTAACTTCGGCCTTCCCACTCACTGCCTCATATGCGACGTGCCCACCAGGTGGAACTCCACCTTGCACATGCTGGACAGACTGTGCGAGCAGCAGCAGGCCATAGTGGAGTTTCAGCTGCAGCACGCATGGGTCAGTCGCACTGCGGAACAGCACCACTTCACCACCAATGACTGGGCCTCCATGCGAGACCTGTGTGCCCTGTTGCGCTGTTTCGAGTACTCCACCAACATGGCCAGTGGCGATGACGCCGTTATCAGCGTTACAATACCACTTCTATGTCTCCTTGAGAAAACACTTAGGGCGATGATGGAAGAGGAGGTGGCCCAGGAGGAGGAGGAGGAGGAAGAGGGGTCATTTTTAGCACTTTCAGGCCAGTCTCTTCAAAGTGACTCAGAGGGAGGTTTTTTGAGACAGCAGAGGCCAGGTACAAATGTGGCCAGACAGGGCCCACTACTGGAGGACGAGGAGGACGAGGATGAGGAGGAGGTGGAGGAGGATGAGGATGAAGCATGTTCACAGCGGGGTGGCACCCAACGCAGCTCGGGCCCATCAATGGTGCGTGGCTGGGGGGAAACGCAGGACGATGACGATACGCCTCCCACAGAGAACAGCTTGTCCTTACCTCTGGGCAGCCTGGCACACATGAGCGACTACATGCTGCAGTGCCTGCGCAACGACAGCAGAGTTGCCCACATTTTAACGTGTGCGGACTACTGGGTTGCCACCCTGCTGGTTCCACGGTAAAAAGACAATGTGCCCACCTTACTTCCTGCACTGGAGCGTGATAGGAAGATGCGCGAGTACAAGTGCACGCGAGTACAAGACCACGTGGCCAGAGCTAGCCTTTTATGCCTTGGAGGTGCTGGCCTGCCCGGCGGCCAGCGTTTTGTCTGAACGTGTATTCAGCACGGCAGGGGGCGTCATTACAGACAAACGTAGCCTCCTGTCTACAGCCAATGTGGACAAGCTGACGTTCATAAAAATGAACCAGGCATGGATCCCACAGGACCTGTCCATCCCTTGTGCAGATTAGACATTAACTACCTCCCCTTAACCATATATTATTGTACTCCAGGGCACTTCCTCATTCAATCCTATTTTTATTTTCATTTTACCATTATATTGCGGGGCAACCCAAAGTTGAATGAACCTCTCCTCTGTCTGGGTGCCGGGGCCTAAAAATATCTGACAGTGGCCTGTTCCAGTGGTGGGTGACATGAAGCCTGATTCTCTGCTATGACATGAAGACTGATTTTCTGCTGACATGAAGTCTGAATCACTGTTATGGGACCTCTCTCCTCTGTCTGGGTGCCGGGGCCTAAAAATATCTGACAGTGGCCTGTTCCAGTGGTGGGTGACATGAAGCCTGATTCTCTGCTATGACATGAAGACTGATTCTCTGCTGATATGAAGCCTGAATCTCTGTTATGGGACCTCTCTCCTCTGTCTGGGTGCCGGGGCCTAAAAATATCTGACAGTGGCCTGTTCCAGTGGTGGGTGACATGAAGCCTGATTCTCTGCTATGACATGAAGACTGCTTCTCTGCTGACATGAAGCCTGAATCTCTGTTATGGGACCTCTCTCCTCTGTCTGGGTGCCGGGGCCTAAAAATATCTGACAGTGGCCTGTTCCAGTGGTGGGTGACATGAAGCCTGATTCTCTGCTATGACATGAAGACTGATTCTCTGCTGACATGAAGCCTGAATCTCTGTTATGGGACCTCTCTCCTCTGTCTAGGTGCCGGGGCCTAAAAATATCTGACAGTGGCCTGTTCCAGTGGTGGGTGACATGAAGCCTGATTCTCTGCTATGACATGAAGACTGATTCTCTGCTGACATGAAGCCTGAATCTCTGTTATGGGACCTCTCTCCTCTGTCTGGGTGCCGGGGCCTAAAAATATTTGACAGTGGCCTGTTCCAGTGGTGAGTGACATGAAGCCTGATTTTCTGCTATGACATGAAGACTGCTTCTCTGCTGACATGAAGCCTGAATCTCTGTTATGGGACCTCTCTTCTCTGTCTGGGTGCCGGGGCCTAAAAATATCTGACAGTGGCCTGTTCCAGTGGTGGGTGACATGAAGCCTGATTCTCTGCTATGACATGAAGACTGATTCTCTGCTGACATGAAGCCAGATTCTATGCTATGGGACCTCTCTCCTCTGCCTGGGTGTCTGGGCCTAAATATGTGACAATGGACTGTTCCAGTGGTGGGTGACGTGAAGCCTGATTCTCTGCTATGACATGAAGACTGATTCTCTGCTGACATGAAGCCTGAATCTCTGTTATGGGACCTCTCTCCTCTGTCTGTGTGCCGGGGCCTAAAAATATCTGACAGTGGCCTGTTCCAGTGGTGGGTGACATGAAGCCTGATTCTCTGCTATGACATGAAGACTGATTCTCTGCTGACATGAAGCCTGAATCTCTTTTATGGGACCTCTCTCCTCTGTCTGGGTGCTGGGGCCTAAAAATATCTGACAGTGGCCTGTTCCAGTGGTGGGTGACATGAAGCCTGATTCTCTGCTATGACATGAAGACTGATTCTCTGCTGACATGAAGCCTGAATCTCTGTTATGGGACCTCTCTCCTCTGTCTGGGTGCCGGGGCCTAAAAATATCTGACAGTGGCCTGTTCCAGTGGTGGGTGACATGAAGCCTGATTCTCTGCTATGACATGAAGACTGATTCTCTGCTGACATGAAACCAGATTCTCTGCTATGGGACCTCTCTCCTCTGCCTGGATCCCTGGGCCTAAATATCTGACAATGGACTGTTCCAGTGGTGGGTGACGTGAAGCCTGATTCTCTGCTATGACATGAAGCCTGATTCTCTGCTATGACATGAAGACTGATTCTCTGCTGACATGAAGCCAGATTCTATGTTATGGGACCTCTCCTCTGCCTGGGTGTCGGGGCCTAAATATCTGACAATGGACTGTTCCAGTTTTGGGTGACGTGAAGCCTGATTCTCTGCTATGACATGAAGACTGATTCTCTGCTGACATGAAGCCTGATTCTCTGCTATGGGACCTCTCTCCAATTGATATTGGTTAATTTTTATTTATTTTATTTTTATTTAATTCATTTCCCTATCCACATTTGTTTGCAGGGGATTTAACTACATTTTGCTGCCTTTTGCAGCCCTGGGCTGTTTTACAGCCTTTTTAGTGTCGAAAAGTTTGGGTCCCCATTGACTTCAATGGGGTTCGGGTTCGGGACGAAGTTCGGGTCGGGTTCGGATCCCGAACCCGAACATTTCCGGGAAGTTCGGCTGAACTTCTCGAACCCGAACATCCAGGTGTTCGCTCAACTCTAATCATATCCCTGCAGAGGATGTATTTTCTGCAAGTATATGGCTCCAAAAAAGCTATTTACGAACCCAGCGATGGGAAGGTGTACACTATAAAGGACTATATAAATTGTAGGGCAGCAGGAGTTGTATATGCCATACAATGTGAGTGTTCAAAAATATATGTTGGTAAAACAACACAAGAATTGAGAAGAAGAATTTCAAAGCATTTGAGTACTCTTAATACAAATGAAGAAACACCCTTGTCCGAGCATATTAGGAAATACCATGGAGGAAGCCCCTCAAAATTAAAAATATGGGGGATACAAAAAGTCAAGGCAGGTCCTAGACAGGGTGACATTGATAGAAGGCTACAACAGGAGGAGACTAAATGGATTTACTGTTTGAAGTCTCTCTCCCCAATAGGATTAAATGAAGGTTTTACCTTTTCCTCTTTCCTCTAATAAATGAACCACGGACACAATACAAATTTGATATTGGATAACATCCTTTTATTTTGATAATAAATGACCACTGATATATACTATGTAAATAAAGGAAATGCTGGTGATACAAGAGGAACCGTCTAGCCCGAGAAATAAATGTAAAAATAAAATAAAATAAATATATGTAGAACACAAGATACATACCATAAGATAGTAATAAATAGTCTCTCGGAGCTGGCCATCTAGACTGTAGAGGAAAGAAAATAAGAAAACAGTGAATATAAGTAGAGTTGAGCGAACACCTGGATGTTCGGGTTCGAGAAGTTCGGCCGAACTTCCCGGAAATGTTCGGGTTCGGGATCCGAACCCGACCCGAACTTCGTCCCGAACCCCATTGAAGTCAATGGGGACCCGAACTTTTCGGCACTAAAAAGGCTGTAAAACAGCCCAGGAAAGGGCTAGAGGGCTGCAATAGGCAGCAAAATGTAGTTAAATCCCCTGCAAACAAATGTGGATAGGGAAATGAATTAAAATAAAAATGAAATAAATAAAAATTAACCAATATCAATTGGAGAGAGGTCCCATAGCAGAGAATCAGGCTTCATGTCAGCAGAGAATCAGTCTTCATGTCATAGCAGAGAATCAGGCTTCACGTCACCCAAAACTGGAACAGTCCATTGTCAGATATTTAGGCCCCGGCACCCAGGCAGAGGAGAGAGGTCCCATAACATAGAATCTGGCTTCATGTCAGCAGAAAATCAGTCTTCATGTCATAGCAGAGAATCAGGCTTCATGTCAAAGCAGAGAATCAGGCTTCACGTCACCCACCACTGGAACAGTCCATTGTCAGATATTTAGGCCCAGGCACCCAGGCAGAGGAGAGAGGTCCCATAGCAGAGAATCTTGCTTCATGTCAGCAGAGAATCAGTCTTCATGTCATAGCAGAGAATCAGGCTTCACGTCACCCACCACTGGAACAGTCCATTGTCATATAATTTAGGTTCCTACACCCAGACAGAGGAGAGAGGTCCCATAACATAGAATCTGGCTTCATGTCAGCAGAGAATCAGTCTTCATGTCATAGCATAGAATCATAATTCACGTCACCCAACATTGGAACAGTCCATTGTCATATAATTTAGGCCCCGACACCCAGACAGAGGAGAGATGTCACATAACAGAGATTCAGGCTTCATGTCAGCGACTCAGCAGAGAATCAGTCTTCATGTCATAGCAGAGAATCAGGCTTCATGTCACCCACCACTGGAACAGGCCACTGTCAGATATTTTTAGGCCCCAGCACCCAGACAGAGGAGAGAGGTTCCATAACAGAGATTCAGGCTTCATGTCAGCAGAGAATTAGTCTTCATATCATAACAGAGAATCAGGCTTCACGTCACCCACCACTGGAACAGTCCATTGTCATATATTTAGGCCCCGGCACCCAGACAGAGGAGAGAGGTCCCATAGCAGAGAATCTGGCTTCATGTCAGCAGAGAATCAGTCTTCATGTCATAGCAGAGAATCATGCTTCACGTCACCCACCACTGGAACAGTCCATTGTCACATATTTAGGCCCAGGCACCCAGGCAGAGGAGAGAGGTCCCATAGCAGAGAATCTGGCTTCATGTCAGCAGAGAATCAGTCTTCATGTCATAGCAGAGAATCATGCTTCACGTCACCCACCACTGGAACAGTCCATTGTCACATATTTAGGCCCAGGCACCCAGGCAGAGGAGAGAGGTCCCATAGCAGAGAATCTGGCTTCATGTCAGCAGAGAATAAGTCTTCATGTCATAGCAGAGAATCAGGCTTCACGTCACCCACCACTGGAACAGTCCATTGTCATATAATTTAGGCCCCGGCACCCAGACAGAGGAGAAAGGTCCCATAACATAGAATCTGGCTTCATGTCAGCAGAGAATCAGTCTTCATGTCATAGCAGAGAATCATAATTCACGTCACCCAACATTGGAACAGTCCATTGTCATATAATTTAGGCCCCGGCACCCAGACAGTGGAGAGAGGTCCCATAACAGAGATTCAGGCTTCATGTCAGCGACTCAGCAGAGAATCAGTCTTCATGTCATAGCAGAGAATCAGGCTTCATGTCACCCACCACTGGAACAGGCCACTGTCAGATATTTTTAGGCCCCGGCACCCAGACAGAGGAGAGAGGTCCCATAACAGAGATTCAGGCTTCATGTCAGCAGAGAATCAGTCTTCATGTCATAACAGAGAATCAGGCTTCACGTCACCCACCACTGGAACAGTCCATTGTCATATATTTAGGCCCCGGCACCCAGACAGAGGAGAGAAGTCCCATAGCAGAGAATCTGGCTTCATGTCAGCAGAGAATCAGTCTTCATGTCATAGCAGAGAATTATAGGATTTTACTAATTTATGACGTAAAGTCATGATTTTATGAAAGACACGGAGGCGAGTATTGCTTAACTCTTTCTTTACTTGAAAATAGCAGCAAAGAAGATAATCTGAAAAAAACATCATTACAGAGGTAACATAAGCCCCTCCCCCTTAGTCCTCCATAAAGGGACCTCCTCAACATCTCCACTTCCTCTTTCTTTGGTAACGGATCTGCAAACCGAACTGGAAACCGCCGAGAATCAAGAACAACCGGCGTGACTCCAAACGATGCTCAACAACGGAACAATCCCCAAACGAAATCCTGGTAGGACATGACAACACTGGGGAACATCATTCACAGACTGCTGTGCCTTGTAATCAACCTGGAAAGAAAAATAAGAATAAATAGCAAGGAGCCAAGAGGAGCTCCAAATAGTTGTACTGATACAGCCACAGATAATGCAAAGGAAAAACATCGTCAACTCTAAGCATATAAAAATAGTACAACATTTTTAATAAAGGGAGGGAGAAAGAGCGGGTGGGGCAATACTCGCCTCCGTGTCTTTCATAAAATCATGACTTTACGTCATAAATTAGTAAAATCCTATTTTTTTTTATCAAGACACGGAGGCTTCATATTGCTAGTTTAAAGCCGACTCACAATGGATGAAAACACATGCGGACCCGGTCTGAAGTAGAAATCCCTGAAGGTAGAAACTCGAGACCAGTTTGCCAGTCTCATGACGTCCTCCAATTTAGCCCCCGATAGGGTAAGGGACGTGGCCGCAGCACCTCGAACCGAATGCGCCGTGAAGATGGAGGTGTCAATGCCAGATAGGGATAAGATCCATTTCACCCAACGTGATAAAGTGACACTAGTGACAGGAAGGTGAGGCCGACGGAAAGAGATGAACAGCTGCGAATGAGAAGTAGTCCGCAGAGGCGAAGTCCGCGCTTCGTATTCCCTAAGACATGCAACCGGACACAGGATCAAGGATTCCTGAAATGCCGGATAATCCACAGACCTAATACTGGTCTTAGTGCGACGTGAGATATTAAAAGTCACACCTTCCGGGGTGAACGAACGAGCATCGTAGTCCAACGCCTGCACGTCCGACACCCTTTTACAGGAGACCAGACAAAACAAAGTAACTAACTTGGCCGAAAGCTGACGCAAGGAGAGTTCCGAATTGACCGGCCAAGATGACAGAAAAGATAAAACTATGGATACGTCCCAAGAACTCGAAAAACGAGGACGGGGAGGTCGGGTAAGGCGAGAGCCCCTAAGTAAACAACAAACCAGGGGATGACGCCCCGCTGGGCAGCCTTCGAACCCCCTATGGCCAGACGAAATAGCCGACCTAAAAACATTAATGGTACGATAGGCCTTACCATCCTTGTACAAAGAAGAAAGGAACAAGATAATATTATTCACCGAGGCTGTAACGGGATCCAGATTCCTGAGCAGGCACCAACCAGACCAAGACTACCATGCTGACTTGTAAGCTCGTCTGGTGCCAGAGGCCCATGCGCTCTCCAATAGGAACCTAGCCGTCTCCGAAACATCCGTGGGTGGATCGGGGTTCCCGAAATCCTGCAAGCCAGCAGGCGCAAGGAGTCCGAGACTACAAGAGGGTGTGATTGATTCAACGGCCCCCGTAATAGGGCCGCTGAGTGGGGCAACAACAGGGGATAGTCCACCAACAACTCCAGGAGTTGAGGGAACCACGATTGAGTGTTCCAAAACGGGATCACTACGACCAATTCCGCCCATTGGTAACGCACCATGGCCAGGACCCGTGGAATCTGGGAGAAAGGTGGAAAGGCATACATCAGGCTCCCTGACCACTGTTATAAGAAGGCATCTACCGCCTCCGCAGATAGGTCCGGCCTCCAACTGAAGTACCTGGGGAGCTGGGCGTTCCAACGAGACGCGAAGAGGTCGATGGAAAACAGACCCCAGAGGGATAACACAGAGGCGAAGATTTCCTCGTCCAATCTCCAATCGCTGGAGTCGGACATGAAACGAGAATTCCAATCGGCCCGAGTATTGTGGAGTCCCGGTAAGTACTCCGCCACCACCGAGACGTTGTTGGAAAGGCAAAAGTCCCAAAACTCCTTGGCCAGATGAGTTAACATCTTTTAACGGGTGCCCCCCATGGAGTTGATATACCGGACCGCCGAGACGTTGTCCATCCGTAGACGTACACACGCTCTGGCCCTTCCGTTGACAAAACTGCGGATCGCAAAGGATCCCGCAAGGAGCTCTAGGGCATTGATGTGCAGGGATGACTCCGAGGACGCCCAAGGGCCTCCGGTGGACATCCCCTCGCAATGGGCCCCCCAGCCCAGGAGACTGGCGTCGGACTCCACTACCAGGTCCGGACGAGGACCAAAAAATGGCCCTCCCGTTCCATGCGGACAGGTTGGCAATCCACCAAACTAACTCGTCCCGAGTGTCCGAGTCTAGAATGATGAGGTCCGCATAGGTGGCTCCCGCCTGCAGATGAGCAGGCCCGATAATGCAGTGGGGCTGGGAAAATCGCCTGGATAGAAGACGATAGCAGACCTATCACTCTGGCCAACTGACGAAGAGATACCTGAGGTAGAGCCAACGTGCGACGCAATTCCTTGCGTATGGAACTGACCTTTACTGTGGGGAGACTGAGAGTCAGAGCCTCCGAATCCACCAGGAAACCTAGGAACTCCAAAGTCCTGGACGGGACCAAACAGGATTTCTCCCGGTTGATAATGAACCCTAAGCTGGTGAGAAGGGACATTGCCAGATGTAAATGATTCAGGATGGTGGAATAATCCCTGGCCATGATCAAGATATCGTCCAGATATACTATGAGCCTCACACCTCGGCTGCGGAGCCAGGCCATGACCGGGCGAAGTAACTTCGTGAAGCACCATGGGGCGGACGACTGGCCAAAGGGAAGACACGTGAACCGCCACAGGGCGTTCCGCCAACGGAACTGTAACAGATCCCTTGAGGATGGAGCAATTGGTACTGTAAGGTAGGCGTCCTTTAGGTCCAGTTTCACTAGCCAGTCCTGAGGAAGCAGCATATCCCGAAGGAGGTGGATGCCCTCCATCTTGAAATGACGGTATCTCACAAAGGAATTTAGGGCCTTCAGATTTATTACTGGTCGGAATTGACCCCCTTTTTTCTCCATGAGGAAGATACTGCTGATCACTCCCCGAGGTGACCGGGAGGTTGGTTCTATGGCTCCTTTCAGGAACAACTGATTCAATTCCTCGTCTATGAGGGATTGGGCCGACAAGGACGCCTGAGTGTGCGGAAGGGACCTTAAAAGATATGGGCTTGACACAAGTTCTATGTGGAACCCTAGTATTGTGGATAAAATCCATGGATCTGAAGTGACAGTGGCCCACACATGGGAAAAGAAACGGAGTCTGCCCCCTATACATAGGTCCGAAAAAGGGGGAAGAAACTGTTGACTTACCGAAAGGGCGTCGAAGGTTCGGTTGTCCACGATAGGATCTGCCTCGTCCAAAAGAACCCCGCGCTGGAAAGAAGGATGGAGGTTGTCTGGGGTCCTGACCAAAGGACCGGAAGGATGATGAAGAGGGACCTCGTCCCGAGCCCCGGGATTGGAAGGAGGAACGGCCGGCCAGACGGCCCCTTGAACTGCCGGCCCTGGAGGAAACCCGGTTACTGAAAACCTTGCGCATAGAGGTTTGCGCCTTATCAAGGGCAGTAAATGTGCCCACAAACTTTCCCAGCTCCTTTATAAAGGGATCACCAAAAAGGAGTCCCTGGGCGTCTTTGCCCGACTCAGTAAGAGCCATGTTGGCTAACTTAGGTTCCATCTTGATTAAGATGGCCTCCCTGCGTTCTATGGCAATAGAGGTGTTGGCGTTGCCTGCCAGGCATATGGCCCGTTGGACCCAGCCTCTAAGTTCCTCAGGGTCTACTAGTCTGCCCTCGGACTTAGCCGATTCCGCCAAGTCAAAGATTTTGGCAAGTGGCCCCATAATGTCCAATAACTTGTCCTGGCACGCCCGAAGGGCTGAGTCCAGGCCTCTACGGGGACTAAACCCCGATTCAGACAAAAATTGTACGACCTTAGGGTCGACTGTGGGAGTCTCACATACCCTGTTTGGTATAGTTGGACGGGGGCATTCAGCCCGCAGTTTGTTTCTAGCCTCCTTGCTAAGGGGCTTGCGGGCCATGGACTCAATGTAGCCAGCGACATGGGGAGCCGGAAGCCACTCGGATGACCTGGGGTGATGGAGTGAGTCCGGGTCAAATAACGGGGAACCGGATGGATCCGTAAGGGGTGCCTGTGCGTCGGTCGTCGCAGGCGACTTAGACGTAGACGGCCGGGAGACCGGATCAGGCTGCCCCTCATCCAAGTCAAACTCATCTCCCTCAGAGTTAACTGGGGAAAGTAACTCAACCTCCTCCTCAGACTCCTGAGAGTCAGATTCTGGTTGCGGCTGGGCTCTAGCCGCTTTCCAGTTCCGTGCACATTCTGCCTTGCGCGGATAGGCTCGTTTGCGCGACCGGAGCGCGCTGTCAGATGATGGAACTAAGCCATCGGTCAAGGAGTTTCTGGAGGTGTTAGGCAAAGACACTGTTGTATCATGTGTCATGGTAACTGTCTGGGCACAGAGGACCTGAGATAGGGAGCTGGTGAGGGCTGAGGAAACAGAGCCCATAGCAGACAAAATGGCGTCTGAAATGGACTGCTGCAAGGCCCTAGCCTGGGCATCTGCCATGGAGGGAATAGCTGCTCCAGAAGGGGGGGGCACAGCCTGGGGAGCAGCATGATTAGGATCTAGCAAGGGGCTGCTAACGATCAGAGAGGGGGCTGGAACCAGGGACATGATGAATATATGGGTAACAACAGTACCTAAAATAAAGACCCTGATAAGTAACGGACAAAGCGACCGGGCAGGAGCGGTAAGCCGAGGTGACCGTTGATGAGGCATTGAACCCCTTCCGAAATCTCGCGCGATCTCGGAAGCCGGGAGAACAGAAACAAGCCGGAGAGCGCGCGCGCCCGAAATCCCACAATCGCGAGACCTCGGGCGCAACCCAAAATGGCCACCGAACTCCCGCGATACAGCCAGACGCGTCAGAAGAAGAAGATGAGGAAGAGGAAATGGCGCCGGAACGGGACCGCCGAAGGTAGAAGGAGACCCCTCAGTGACCGGTATGAAAAACTAGAGGCCGCAAAGCGGTCAGCGACCACCGGAGTGCGGGAAAAATGACCCCAGAAAAGATGGGAAAAAAACACAAAGTGAGGAAAAACAATGAAAGAAGGGGGGGAAAAACCCCAAATATATAAATATAACTAAGAGGAGAAAACGCGACCCCTAAAAGCAATCCCTAAGGAATAAAACAATAGCAAATACAGGCAGTATAAATGAACGAATTCAATAAATACAGACAAATCCTTCACCCACAGCCCAGAGGACTGTGGTGAGGTACTTAACTGAATAGCAGCAGCAAAGAAAGAGGAAGTGGAGATGTTGAGGAGGTCCCTTTATGGAGGACTAAGGGGGAGGGGCTTATGTTACCTCTGTAATGATGTTTTTTTCAGATTATCTTCTTTGCTGCTATTTTCAAGTAAAGAAAGAGTTAAGCAATATGAAGCCTCCGTGTCTTGATATAAAATCATGCTTCACGTCACCCACCACTGGAACAGTCCATTGTCACATATTTAGGCCCAGGCACCCAGGCAGAGGAGAGAGGTCCCATAGCAGAGAATCTGGCTTCATGTCAGCAGAGAATCAGTCTTCATGTCATAGCAGAGAATCAGGCTTCACGTCACCCAACATTGGAACAGTCCATTGTCATATAATTTAGGCCCCGGCACCCAGACAGAGGAGAGAGGTCCCATAACAGAGATTCAGGCTTCATGTCAGCGACTCAGCAGAGAATCAGTCTTCATGTCATAGCAGAGAATCGGGCTTCATGTCACCCACCACTGGAACAGGCCACTGTCAGATATTTTTAGGCCCCGGCACCCAGACAGAGGAGAGGTTCATTCAACTTTGGGTTGCCCCGCAATATAATGGTAAAATGAAAATAAAAATAGGATTGAATGAGGAAGTGCCCTGGAGTACAATAATATATGGTTAAGGGGAGGTAGTTAATGTCTAATCTGCACAAGGGATGGACAGGTCCTGTGGGATCCATGCCTGGTTCATTTTTATGAACGTCAGCTTGTCCACATTGGCTGTAGACAGACGGCTGCGTTTGTCTGTAATGACGCCCCCTGCCGTGCTGAATACACGTTCAGACAAAACGCTGGCCGCCGGGCAGGCCAGCACCTCCAAGGCATAAAAGGCTAGCTCTGGCCACATGGACAATTTGGAGACCCAGAAGTTGAATGGGGCCGATCCATCAGATAGTACGTGGAGGGGTGTGCACAGGTACTGTTCCACCATGTTAGTGAAATGTTGCCTCCTGCTAACACGTTCCGTATCAGGTGGTGGTGCAGTTAGCTGTGGCGTGGTGACAAAACTTTTCCACATCTCTGCCATGCTAACCCTGCCCTCAGAGGAGCTGGCCGTGACACAGCTGCGTTGGCGACCTCTTGCTCCTCCTCTGCCTTCGCCTTGGGCTTCCACTTGTTCCCCTGTGACATTTGGGAATGCCCCCATAGCGCGTCTACCAACGTGTGCTTGTATTCGCGCATCTTCCTAACACGCTCCAGTGCAGGAAGTAAGGTGGGCACATTGTCTTTGTACCGTGGATCCAGCGGGGTGGCAACCCAGTAGTCCGCACACGTTAAAATGTGGGCAACTCTGCTGTCGTTGCGCAGGCACTGCAGCATGTAGTCGCTCATGTGTGCCAGGCTGCCCAGAGGTAAGGACAAGCTGTCCTCTGTGGGAGGCGTATCGTCATCGTCCTGCGTTTCCCCCCAGCCACGCACCAGTGATAAGCCCGAGCTGCGTTGGGTGCCACCCCGCTGTGAACATGCTTCATCCTCATCCTCCTCCACCTCCTCCTCATCCTTGTCCTCCTCGTCCTCCAGTAGTGGGCCCTGTCTGGCCACATTTGTACCTGGCCTCTGCTGTTGCAAAAAACCTCCCTCTGAGTCACTTCGAAGAGACTGGCCTGAAAGTGCTAAAAATGACCCCTCTTCCTCCTCCTCCTCCTCCTGGGCCACCTCCTCTTCCATCATCGCCCTAAGTGTTTTCTCAAGGAGACATAGAAGTGGTATTGTAACGCTGATAACGGCGTCATCGCCACTGGCCATGTTGGTGGAGTACTCGAAACAGCGCAACAGGGCACACAGGTCTCGCTGCCTTTGAAGCTGCCTTTGGGGTGCTCGGTCCCAGATGGCGGCGGTCAGTAGCAGGCGGAGTCTCTTGGCGGCGGGTGTTCTGATTTTGCCCACTGCTCCCTCTTTCTCTTTTGCTACGCTGTTGGCTCGGTCTCACCACTGCCTCTTCCTCCGAACTGTGAAAGTCAGTGGCACGACCTTCATTCCATGTGGGGTCTAGGACCTCATCGTCCCCTGCATCGTCTTCCACCCAGTCTTGATCCCTGACCTCCTGTTCAGTCTGCACACTGCAGAAAGACGCATGAGTTGGCACCTGTGTTTCGTCATCATCAGAGACGTGCTGAGGTGGTATTCCCATGTCCTCATCATCAGGAAACATAAGTGGTTGTGCGTTAGTGCATTCTATCTCTTCCACCCCTGGGGAAGGGCTAGGTGGATGCCCTGGGGAAACCCTGGCAGCAGAGTCTTTAAACAGCATAAGAGACTGCTGCATAACTTGAGGCTCAGACAGTTTCCCTGATATGCATGGGGGTGATGTGACAGACTGATGGGCTTGGTTTTCATGCGCCATCTGTGCGCTTTCTGCAGAAAACTGGGTGGGAGATAATGTGAACGTGCTGGATCCACTGTCGGCCACCCAATTGACTAATGCCTGTACCTGCTCAGGCCTTACCATCCTTAGAACGGCATTGGGCCCCACCAAATATCCCTGTAAATTCTGGCGGCTACTGGGACCTGAGGTAGTTGGTACACTAGGACGTGTGGCTGTGGCAGAACGGCCACGTCCTCTCCCAGCACCAGAGGGTCCACTAACACCACCACGACCATGTCCGCGTCCGCGTCCCTTACTAGATGTTTTCCTCATTGTTACCGTTCACCACAATAAGAAAAATATTATTTGGCCCAATGTATTGAATTCAAATTCAGGCCTTTTTTTACAGACACCTAACACTATCTGGCTATCTATTTAGGTACCGTATTACACTAATACAGGCACAGCAGTAATGACAGATTTAGCTGAATATAAATTTGAGGCCTATTATTTAGGCGCTGGGTGACAGGTATACGTTTACGGACAGAATTAGACTTGGATATGCACAGTAGCGTGTGTGTGAAGTTATTGAGAATGACCCTATCAGCACCCTGAATCTAATATACCCTTTTAGGGATAGATTTAAAGTAGGCCTGATACAGCAGAAACCACTAATTTAGAAAATTGCTAGGTTGGGAATTGTATTTCAACCCAGAACAAAAACTGTGCTTTGACGGACACAAAATAACTTGAGCAGCTACAGCAATAGCCACAGATTTAGCTGAATATAAATTTGAGGCCTATTATTTAGGCGCTGGGTGACAGGTATACGTTTACGGACAGAATTAGACTTGGATATGCACAGTAGCGTGTGTGTGAAGTTATTGAGAATGACCCTATCAGCACCTTGAATCTAATATACCCTTTTAGGGATAGTTTTAAAGTAGGCCTGATACAGCAGAAACCACTAATTTAGAAAATTGCTAGGTTGGGAATTGTATTTCAACCCAGAACAAAAACTGTGCTTTGACGGACACAAAATAACTTGAGCAGCTACAGCAATAGCCACAGATTTAGCTGAATATAAATTTGAGGCCTATTATTTAGGCGCTGGGTGACAGGTATACGTTTACGGACAGAATTAGACTTGGATATGCACAGTAGCGTGTGTGTGAAGTTATTGAGAATGACCCTATCAGCACCTTGAATCTAATATACCCTTCTAGGGATAGATTTAAAGTAGGCCTGATAGAGCAGAAACCACTAATTTAGAAAATTGCTAGGTTGGGAATTGTATTTCAACCCAGAACAAAAACTGTGCTTTGACGGACACAAAATAACTTGAGCAGCTACAGCAATAGCCACAGATTTAGCTGAATATAAATTTGAGGCCTATTATTTAAGCGCTGGGTGACAGGTATACGTTTACGGACAGAATTAGACTTGGATATGCAAAGTAGCGTGTGTGTGAAGTTATTGAGAATGACCCTATCAGCACCTTGAATCTAATATACCCTTTTAGGGATAGATTTAAAGTAGGCCTGATACAGCTGAAACCACTAATTCAGAAAATTGCTAGGTTGGGAATTGTATTTCAACCCAGAACAAAAACTGTGCTTTGACGGACACAAAATAACTTGAGCAGCTACAGCAATAGCCACAGATTTAGCTGAATATAAATTTGAGGCCTATTATTTAGGCGCTGGGTGACAGGTATACGTTTACGGACAGAATTAGACTTGGATATGCACAGTAGCGTGTGTGTGAAGTTATTGAGAATGACCCTATCAGCACCTCTAATCTAATATACCCTTTTAGGGATAGATTTAAATAACCACACTATTGATGGTTAAATGGACTTGGTGGCAGCTTGCCCCTGATGTAGGATATAGCCAAAAAATAACCAAACTATTGATGGTTCAATGGACTTTGTGGCAGCTTGCCCTTGATGTAGGATATAGCCAAAAAATAACCACACTATTGATGGTTAAATTGACTTGGTGACAGCTTGCCCCTGATGTAGGATATAGCAAAAAATAACCACACTATTGATGGTTAAATGCACTTGGTGGTAGCTTGTGCTGGCGCACCACAAGCCACAAAATGGCCGCCGATCACCCCAGAAAAAAGTGACTGAAAAACGCTCTGGGCAGCCTAAAAACAGTGAGCAATTGAATAGCATCAGTTCAATGATCCACAGCTGTAGATCGATCACTGTCTTAAGTGTTTTGGAGGAGTTAATCACTGCCTAATCTCGCCCTAACGTCGCAGCTGCAACCTCTCCCTACACTTGTAACAGCAGAGTGACGTGCAGCGCTACGTGACCCAAGCTTATATAGAGGCTGGGTCACATGCTGCACTGGCCAATCACAGCGATGCCAATAGTAGGCATGTGATGGCCTCTTGGGGCAAGTAGTATGACGCTTGTTGATTGGCTGCTTTGCAGCCTTTCAAAAAGCGCCAAGAAAGCGCCGAACACCGAACCCGAACCCGGACTTTTACGAAAATGTTCGGGTTCGGGTCCGTGTCACGGACACCCCAAAATTCGGTACGAACCCGAACTATACAGTTCGGGTTCGCTCATCCCTAAATATAAGATATGAATGACATGACCAAATTGTGCCACCCACAAGTATAGCCAATTAACAAATGGATGGTATATGGAAAATAACGGGTTAAAGAGGCAGAGTATCATGTAACATTAAGATCTTATAAGGATTAAATAATGATACAAATGAACAACAATTGTATAAAGCAGAATGCTATTCAAATATGGCGAACATAAAAGAAGAATGCCTCGGGACATGAAGAATGACAACACATATGAAGACATGATGTCTATGTCATTTGTTCTCTCTGTATAATTTATGTTTCTGCAAAACCCTCCCTTTTTCCTCCCTCCCTTTTTCACCCCATTTGGGTTATGTATATATAAAGTAAAGATCAAGAGGATGCATCTAGGTTGCATATTTATGATATGTAGGTCTAAGGTATTCAAGATGGGAGAGATACATCTAAATGCTGGTATAGACGCAGGCGCAGATGAATATAGGGATGAGTGAAATTCTGAAGTTCGCTCACCTACGTATAACGTAATGACATACAAATAGAGATCGATCTATTCAGAAGAAAAACTTCTAAGTTGGCGCGCATGCACCGACGCTGGTAACAGAGAGGTAGAAAAAATCAAGGAAGGAAAACCTCTAAGTTGTTGCGCCTACGCAGAAGCACAGTATATAGAAAATAAATTTGCAAGATGGCGCGCATGCGCCGACCTCTGTGAGGTATGGAGGGAGCACAATCGAAAGAAAGAAAATCTCTAAGTTGTTGCGCTTGCGCGGGGGTATATAAAGCAGAAGAGTAACTTGCAAGTTGGCGTGCATGCGCCAAACCGTGAAAGACACAGAAGTAGATGAGATCGGAGGAAGAAAAATTTCTAAGTCATGGCCCATGCACGGACTCGCACTAGAGAGGAGAAAAATTTTGAAGGTGCCGAGCATGCGCAGCTTATCTAGAATATCGAGGAGATGCGGAAGAGGTGAGTGGGAGGAGTGACGGCGCGGGGCACGGCTGGAGGGGTGGAGATTGGAACGTGTCTGCTGGGTGGCAACATTTGGACACTCCAACCTATCGGAATGTATGATGTGAGAATGACAGCAGGATAGTCAATGAATGTACGATATGATTGGATACACATAAGAGACCATGTGACACTGAGTCTTTAAATGATGGTTCCCGCCCCCAACACACATACCTGCATGATCCCCTGAAGACGCTGGTTCTCCAGCAAAACATGTCGGGAGGCAGGAGATCTATGTGTTTGTGTTTTTAGTAACAGTGATTAGCAGAGAGGGAACTCCTTGAGAGGAGTAAATTAAAGCTAGCACAGCGATATAGTGTATGTAGAAACGCAGGCAATTGACTAATGTAGCAATTAGACCAAAGCTGAAATGACTAGCTAGTAGAGTTGAGCGAACAACTGGATGTTCGGGTTCGAGAAGTTCGGCCGAACTTCCCGGAAATGTTCGGGTTCGGGATCCGAACCCGACCCGAACTTCGTCCCGAACCCGAACCCCATTGAAGTCAATGGGGACCTGAACTTTTCGGCACTAAAAAGGCTGTAAAACAGCCCAGGAAAGAGCTAGAGGGCTGCAAAAGGCAGCAACATGTAGGTAAATCCCCTGCAAACAAATGTGGATGGGGAAATGAATTAAAATAAAAATAAAAAAAATAAAAAATTAACCAATATCAATTGGACAGAGGTCCCATAGCAGAGAATCTGGCTTCACGTCAGCAGAGAATCAGTCTTCATGCCATAGCAGAGAATCTGGCTTCACGTCACCCACAACTGGAACAGGCCACTGTCACATATTTAGGCCCAGGCACCCAGGCAGAGGAGAGAGGTCCCATAACAGAGATTCAGGCTTCATGTCAGCAGAGAATCAGTCTTCATGTCATAGCAGAGAATCAGGCTTCACGTCACCCACCACTGGAACAGGCCACTGTCACATATTTAGGCCCAGGCACCCAGGCAGAGGAGAGAGGTCCCATAACAGAGATTCAGGCTTCATGTCAGCAGAGAAACAGTCTTCATGTCATAGCAGAGAATCAGGCTTCACGTCACCCACCACTGGAACAGGCCACTGTCACATATTTAGGCCCAGGCACCCAGGCAGAGGAGAGAGGTCCCATAACAGAGATTCAGGCTTCATGTCAGCAGAGAATCAGTCTTCATGTCATAGCAGAGAATCAGGCTTCACGTCACCCACCACTGGAACAGGCCACTGTCACATATTTGGGCCCAGGCACCCAGGCAGAGGAGAGAGGTCCCATAACAGAGATTCAGGCTACATGTCAGCAGAGAATCAGTCTTCATGTCATAGCAGAGAATCAGGCTTCACGTCACCCACCACTGGAACAGGCCACTGTCACATATTTAGGCCCAGACACCCAGGCAGAGGAGAGAGGTCCCATAACAGAGATTTAGGCTTCATGTCAGCAGAGAATCAGTCTTCATGTCATAGCAGAGAATCAGGTTTCACGTCAGCCACCACTGGAACAGGCCACTGTCACATATTTAGGCCCAGGCACCCAGGCAGAAAAGAGAGGTCCCATAACAGAGATTCAGGCTTCATGTCAGCAGAGAATCAGTCTTCATGTCATAGCAGAGAATCAGGCTTCACGTCACCCATCACTGGAACAGGCCACTGTCACATATTTAGGCCCAGGCACCCAGGCAGAGGAGAGAGGTCCCATAACAGAGATTCAGGCTTCATGTCAGCAGAGAATCAGTCTTCATGTCATAGCAGAGAATCAGGCTTCACGTCACCCACCACTGGAACAGGCCACTGTCACATATTTAGGCCCAGACACCCAGGCAGAGGAGAGAGGTCCCATAACAGATATTCAGGCTTCATGTCAGCAGAGAATCAGTCTTCATGTCATAGCAGAGAATCAGGCTTCACGTCACCCACCACTGGAACAGACCACTGTCACATATTTAGGCCCAGGCACCCAGACAGAGGAGAGAGGTCCCGTAACAGAGAATCTGCCTTCATGTCAGCACAGAATCAGTCTTCATGTCATAGCAGAGAATCAGGCTTCACGTCACCCACCACTGGAACAGGCCACTGTCACATATTTAGGCCCAGACACCCAGGCAGAGGAGAGAGGTCCCATAACAGAGATTTAGGCTTCATGTCAGCAGAGAATCAGTCTTCATGTCATAGCAGAGAATCAGGTTTCACGTCAGCCACCACTGGAACAGGCCACTGTCACATATTTAGGCCCAGGCACCCAGGCAGAGGAGAGAGGTCCCATAACAGAGATTCAGGCTTCATGTCAGCAGAGAATCAGTCTTCATGTCATAGCAGAGAATCAGGCTTCACGTCACCCATCACTGGAACAGGCCACTGTCACATATTTAGGCCCAGGCACCCAGGCAGAGGAGAGAGGTCCCATAACAGAGATTCAGGCTTCATGTCAGCAGAGAATCAGTCTTCATGTCATAGCAGAGAATCAGGCTTCACGTCACCCACCACTGGAACAGGCCACTGTCACATATTTAGGCCCAGACACCCAGGCAGAGGAGAGAGGTCCCATAACAGATATTCAGGCTTCATGTCAGCAGAGAATCAGTCTTCATGTCATAGCAGAGAATCAGGCTTCACGTCACCCACCACTGGAACAGACCACTGTCACATATTTAGGCCCAGGCACCCAGACAGAGGAGAGAGGTCCCGTAACAGAGAATCTGCCTTCATGTCAGCACAGAATCAGTCTTCATGTCATAGCAGAGAATCAGGCTTCACGTCACCCACCACTGGAACAGGCCACTGTCACATATTTAGGCCCAGGCACCCAGGCAGAGGAGAGAGGTCCCATAACAGAGATTCAGGCTTCATGTCAGCAGAGAATCAGTCTTCATGTCATAGCAGAGAATCAGGCTTCACGTCACCCACCACTGGAACAGGCCACTGTCACATATTTAGGCCCAGGCACCCAGGCAGAGGAGAGAGGTCCCATAACAGAGATTCAGGCTTCATGTCAGCAGAGAATCAGTCTTCATGTCATAGCAGAGAATCAGGCTTCACGTCACCCACCACTGGAACAGGCCACTGTCACACATTTAGGCCCCGGCACCCAGACAGAGGAGAGGTTCATTCAACTTTGGGTTGCCCCGCAATATAATGGTAAAATGAAAATAAAAATAGGATTGAATGAGGAAGTGCCCTGGAGTACAATAATATATTGTTAAGGGGAGGTAGTTAATGTCTAATCTGCACAAGGGATGGACAGGTCCTGTGGGATCCATGCCTGGTTCATTTTTATGAACTTCAGCTTGTCCACATTGGCTGTAGACTGGCGGCTTCGTTTGTCTGTAATGACGCCCCCTGCCGTGCTGAATACACGTTCAGACAAAACGCTGGCCGCCGGGCAGGCCAGCACCTCCAAGGCATAAAAGGCTAGCTCTGGCCACGAGGACAATTTGGAGACCCAGAAGTTGAATGGGGCCGAACCATCAGTCAGTACGTGGAGGGGTGTGCACAGGTACTGTTCCACCATGTTAGTGAAATGTTGCCTCCTGCTAACACGTTCCGTATCAGGTGGTGGTGCAGTTAGCTGTGGCGTGGTGACAAAACTTTTCCACATCTCTGCCATGCTAACCCTGCCCTCAGAGGAGCTGGCCGTGACACAGCTGCGTTGGCGACCTCTTGCTCCTCCTCTGCCTTCGCCTTGGGCTTCCACTGGTTCCCCTGTGACATTTGGGAATGCTCTCAGTAGCGCGTCTACCAACGTGCGCTTGTACTCGCGCATCTTCCTATCACGCTCCAGTGTAGGAAGTAAGGTGGGCACATTGTCTTTGTACCGGGGATCCAGCAGGGTGGCAACCCAGTAGTCCGCACACGTTAAAATGTGGGCAACTCTGCTGTCGTTGCGCAGGCACTGCAGCATGTAGTCGCTCATGTGTGCCAGGCTGCCCAGAGGTAAGGACAAGCTGTCCTCTGTGGGAGGTGTATCGTCATCAACCTGTGTTTCCCCCCAGCCACGCACCAGTGATGGGCCCGAGCTGCTTTGGGTGCCACCCCGCTGTGAACATGCTTCATCCTCATCCTCCTCCACATCCTCCTCATCCTCGTCCTCCAGTAGTGGGCCCTGTCTGGCCACATTTGTACCTGGACTCTGGTGTTGCAAAAAACCTCCCTCTGAGTCACTTCGAAGAGACTGGCCTAAAAAGTTCTAAAAATGACCCCTCTTCCTCCTCTTCCTCCAGGGCCACCTCCTCTTCCATCATCGCCCTAAGTGTTTTCTCAAGGAGACATAGAAGTGGTATTGTAACGCTGATAACGGCGTCATCGCCACTGGCCATGTTGGTGGAGTACTTGAAACAGCGCAACAGGGCACACAGGTCTCGCATGGAGGCCCAGTCATTGGTGGTGAAGTGGTGCTGTTCCGCAGTGCGACTGACCCGTGCGTGCTGCAGCTGAAACTCCACTATGGCCCGCTGCTGCTCGCACAGTCTATCCAGCATGTGCAAGGTGGAGTTCCACCTGGTGGGCACATCGCATATGAGGCGGTGAGCGGGAAGGCCGAAGTTACGCTGTAGCGCAGACAGGCGTGCAGCAGCAGAGTGTGAACGCCGGAAGCGCGATCAGACGGCCCGCACTTTATGCAGCAGCTCTGACATGTCGGGGTAGTTGCGAATGAACTTCTGCACCACCAAATTCAGCACATGCGCCAGGCAAGGGATGTGCGTCAAACTGGCTAGTCCCAGAGCTGCAACGAGATTTCGCCCATTATCGCACACCACCAGGCCGGGCTTGAGGCTCACCGGCAGCAACCACTCGTCGGTCTGTTGCGGTGTGGGGCCTGTCCCCCAAACATATGAGTTTCAGAACGGCCTGCTGACGTTTACCCCGGGCTGTGCTGAAGTTGGTGGTGATGGTGTGTGGCTGACTGGATGAGCAGGTGGAAGAAGAGGAGGAGGAAGCTGAGTAGGAGGAGGAGGAGACAGGAGGCAAAGAATGTTGCCCTGCGATCCTTGGCGGCGGAAGGACGTGCGCCAAACAGCTCTCCGCCTGGGGCCCAGCCGCCACTACATTTACCCAGTGTGCAGTTAGGGAGATATAGCGTCCCTGGCCGTGCTTACTGGTCCAAATATCTGTGTTTAGGTGGACCTTGCCACAGATGGCGTTGCGCAGTGCACACTTGATTTTATCGGACACTTGGTTGTGCAGGGAAGGCACGGCTCTCTTGGAGAAGTAGTGCCGGCTGGGAACAACATACTGTGGGACAGCAAGCGACATGAGCTGTTTGAAGCTGTTTGTGTCCACCAGCCTAAATGACAGCATTTCATAGGCCAGTAGTTTAGAAATGCTGGCATTCAGGGCCAGGTATCGAGGGTGGCTAGGTGGG